>NW_022589704.1:13603028-13612743 GCF_004348235.1 Phoca vitulina | reverse complement strand
GACAGAAACACAAGCAGGAGGAGTGGCAGAGGGAGAAGCAGGCTTCCACGGAGCAGGGAGCCCGATGCGGGGCTCGATCCCAGGACCCTGGGATCATGACCTGAGCAGAAGGCAGATGCTTAACGACTGAGCCATCCAGGCGCCCCGAAGAAGTGAATTTTTAATGATAGTTAATTTTAATTAATTTTGATTTAACTCTAAGAAATGTTGCTCTCTGTCCAGTCATTTGAAAATGTCCAACTAACTTTGAAATAACTGCGATATGTGAATTTACTCTTTTTTTTTTTTTTAAGATTTTATTTATTTATTTGACAGAGAGAGATAGCGAGAGCAGGAACACAAGCAGGGGGAGTGGGAGAGGGAGAAGCAGGCTTCCCGCCGAGCAGGGAGCCCGATGTGGGACTCGATCCCAGGACCCTGGGATCATGACCTGAGCTGAAGGCAGACGCTTAACGACTGAGCCACCCAGGCGCCCTGAATTTACTGTTTCAACTAGTAAATTTTATGAAATCTAAATACCGAACAAGTACTTGGGATAAATACTTAGCATCCAAATTGAAATGTGTTGTAAGCAATAATACATACTGAATTTTGAAGACTTGGTATAAAAAAAAATATAAAATATCTCACTGATAATTTTATATTGATTATATATCAAAATAATAATAGTTTGGACATACTGAGTTAAATAAAATGTATTATTAGTTTTTCTTTTTTTTTTTTTTACTTTTTAAAATACAGCTCCTAGGAAATTTTATATTGTGTGGCTTGCATTATATTTCAGTTGTACAGAGCCACACTTTAATATCTTCCTCAATGATACAGGAATAAAAATAATTTCCTCCAGTGGTTGTTGTGGCAACAAGAAAAGATAACTGTGCAAAGTTCTTAGTGAAGTGTCTGACAAAGAGCTGGAAGTACTCGCTAAAGAGCTATTATTTTGTGAACACTATTTCCATTCCTATTTTCTCTGACATAGAAAGGAGAATTTGATGATATTCTGTGGGATATTCAATCTGTTCCCCTAAAGTGCACAAAAGCAAAGAAGACCACTGATAACACAGAAGTACCAATGGCAGGGTTGCTGATAATTTACCAAATAAATCCATATTTTGTTTTCAATTGCTGACTTCCTACTTTGTAAGCTTTATGACCCATGAGATATGGCTTACATGCATTCATTCATTCATCAAACCTTTCCCTGAGTATCTATTTCTAGAAGAATTGAGCTTCCGTAATTTGGAATTATTGTTTCTTAACTGTTATAAATCTGTAACAAAAAATCTACTGACATCTAAAAATGTTGAAATAACTTTAAAATGACAAATAAGAAAACTAATACTACACTAACTTGAATTTAAATAAAATCTTGAAAGAAAAAAATTGACAAAGAACATACAGGCTTCTGCATCTCCAATTTTCCCTACTGAACTTAAAATTCATTCTCTTTCTCAGTAACACCTCATCTTTTCCTTTTCTTTATTATTATAGTGATTTTAAATTCTAATGATTTCTTTTAAGATCTTGTATTTTTTTTTGTTCCTTATCATTTTTAAATGTGGCATAATTTGGAGAACGGGAAAGATGCAATATTCCTTTATAAAGGATGAAAGGGAAAATAAAAAAACTCAAAGTTAAATGTCAGAAGAGTAGCCATTGGTCGATAACACAGAAGAAAATCTCAAACACACACAAACATTCTTCAAATCATCTATTTGTGTGACTAGTCTACTCAGTAAATATTGCAGTGTTCCAGGAAATAAGCGAACCTTAAATTTCCATTTCCCTACATTCTATGAAGAACAGGTTAGCTTTCCTTCGAGCAGTTTAATTCCTTTTCCTAAAATAACTCCTTGGAGTATATTACATTTGTGAACTTTCCTTTGTTTCAAAAAGACAATAAAGGAAATCGTAACAGCTAAAATGTAGTGACTTCTTACCAGGTTCCAGGAGCTATTACAGGTCCTTTTCTTGTATTCACTCATGGGATTCTTAAAATAATCTTATGAGATACTATGATAAGCAGAATTATAGCCCCCTGCAAGGGTGTCCATGTCCAAAGCCCCGGAACGTAGGAGTCTGTTATTTACATGGCAGGGAGGGAAATAAGGCTGCAGATGGAATTAAGGGTGCTAATCCGCTGGCCTTGAGATGGACAGAGTATCTTGGATAGTCCAGGTGGGTCCAGTGTAACCCTGGGATCCTTTGGAAGTGAAAGAGGGAGGTAGGAGAGTCCAGGTCAGAGTCAGAGAGATGTCTGAAGACACCATGCTGCTGCTCGCTTTGAAGATGGAATAGGGCCAAAAACCAAAAGGCAAAAAAACATTAACAATAAAACCCTAAACAAATCCTCCCCTAGAGTCTCCAGAAAGGCAAGCAGCCCTGCCAGTTTCAGCCGGATGAGACCCATTTTGGATTTCTGACTTCCAGCACTGTAAGATATGAATGTGTGTTGCTTTGAGCTACTAAGTTTGTGGTAATTTGTTACAGCAGGAATAGGAAACTGGCAGAGATTGGTACCCTCTTTACTCCCATTTTATGGAAAGCCAAGGCATAGAGAATTTATTTATTTTTTTAAAAGATTTTATTTATTTATTTGTCAGAGAGAGAGGGAGAAAGCACAAGCAGGGGGAGTGGCAGCCAGAGGGAGAGGGAGAAGCAGATTCCCCTCTGAGCAAGGAGCCCGATGCAGGACTCGAAGATCCCAGGGATCATGACCTGTGCTGAAGGCAGACTCTTAACTGACTGAGCCACCTAGGCATCCCAGGCATAGAGAATTTAAATAATTGATCCAGAGATCACACAGCAAGCAAATGCACTCTGCCTCTTAACCCCTGGCAAGAAAATAAAAGTCAAGGTTACACATGGCATCCTCTCTGTCTTCTTAGCATCTCTTCACTCCCCAAGTCCAAGCTCCATTGCTACTTCCTTATGGGAAACCTTCCTTGACTGTGTTGATGAGGTGGTTGCTCAAAGGATACAGTGGTGAGGTAGAACCCAACTCTCATTTGAAGCACTTATTATGGTTACAGTTTAACATTTGTTCCAGTCCTTTCTGTCTCTGTCAGCAAACTATAAGCTCCGTGAGAGCAGAGTAGCACCCGTCAGACGCAGGGGCCAGGGGTCCCTCAGTTGTCTACTGAATTTCCATGTAACCACGACAGACTCACCTGAGCATACTGAATTTGTTGAACGTGGTCTTAAAGAATGAAATACATTCCAGCAGGATAAAGTAGATTATTGGAAATGAACTTCAAAATCCTAAACTTTTGCCCCTAAGTGAAAAATCAGCTCTGTGAAAATAAAATCTGAGAGACTAAAACAACAATCCCGAAGAAATTTGTTGAAGCATGGGAAAATGCTGTATTCATCATTGGTTGGCCAAAAGATGTATTTTGTCCTTAACTGTATTACTCAGTTTTCACAAGATTTCATTATATCAAAGCCTGGTACTTGGGGATAAGCTTTAAATGTACTCTTCTGGAAAGCAAAGAAACAAACAAAAACAAGTATAACCAGGCTTTTATATATTCGATTATTTTTAAAAGTTAAGGGACTTTTTATGACTGCTGATTTGTTGAGTCTATGCTTTTTCTAGTCATATACCTATGTATTCCTCCTTGATAATAGAATCTTTTTAATCTTCAAACTATGGCCTCTCCCAAAACACTCATCTCCACTAAGAGTATAATTTTCTCTATATTTTTAATATATATTTATATTTTTTTCTATGTCTATATAGTCGAATTTGCTAATTGTTTTTGGTGAAAGCTTCTGCGTACCCCACCACACCTGGTTTTCTGCTTTTCTTTACCATTGTGGTGGCTTTAAATTTTAAACATTACTTTTTAGATTCCATACATTTTCTTCTTTGTTCCTTATTCCTTTGTTCTAAATTTATATCATTCAGAGAACTAGAAAGATGCACGATCCTTTGGATGAGCTCTGATACCAGATGTAATCTGAATTTAGTAAGCCTTGGCCTCAAAGATTCGTGTTGCTAATTGCTAAGCCTCTGATCACATTCAATTAATTCTTATACCCATGGAGAAACCATTCAATTCATTTGTCCATCTTCTGCACCTTTGAAATTCAGCTCAAAACTAACTCACAAAGAAAAATAACTGCTAAAGATTCTCTGTGCTTTTAAGCTCCACATTACACCATCCATGCAAACCTTTTAAAATCACACTCCATTACACAAGCTTCCTTTCCCCAGGGAATCTTATATTAGTATATTCAAGATTCAACCCCACTAAAGTGAAATAAGAACATTAATTCAGGATTAAAGGGTTTGGAAGTTGTTTCTTCCTCATGTATCCTTTCAAAAAGATGACGCTGGGCAAACATGTTAAAATCCCTTTGGTAATAAAGTTTTTATTAAACTAGTATGTTTATTATAGAATAAGAAGAGAGATAATTTTATTTCCTTGGAAATAGTTCCCATAGTATATTTCTCTCTGGTCCTGACTTTATTCATAGGACCCTCGTTGGTGTCTTTCTTCTGGCCACACCCACCCACTCTCTTCTGGCCACTGTACCATTGGGGTGGATATGGAACGAATAAAGCAGACATAGTTCCTACCTATATGGGGTTTCCTGTCTACCAGTGAGATAAGAAAAATACATGAATAGTAAATAAAAATAAATAAGAGTTCAATGAATAGCTCAAGATATGATTAACTGCAAATACACACTGTAAATATTACAGAAAACTAGAAAAGAGATCATTTATTCATTCATCAATCATTTAATTGGTATTTATGTTGTGTCAGGCATTATGTCTCCTCTGTAGACTGTTCCTCAGAACTCAGATTTGTATATCCAATTTTCGATCTGAAATCTCCATATATGGACCTGACAGGCATTTCAAACTTAACATGTCTTACAGTGAACTTAGATTCTCTTGCCAAATCTTCTCTCGCAGTCTTCCCTAATCTGAATGGCAACTCAGTCCTCTGGTGGTAAAGGCCAAAAAACAAACAAACCCAAACCCAAACCAAAATATCACACATTCATCCCTGAGTCCTCTGTTTCTCTCATACTTTATGTTGAATTTGTAAACAAACCCTACTGGCCTTACTTTTGAAATGTATTTGACTCCAACCACTTCTCAGAACCTCAGCAACTACCATTCAGGCTTTTGCTGGGATCACTGTGATAGCTTCAGGATTAATGGTCACCCTGGTTCAACCCTGGACCTTCTGCAGCCATAGATCCTGTCACTCTCCCAATCAAGACCTTCCAATTTAATGAGCTTACAGCTAAGAGAGCACTTACTATCCAGGCACTAGTCTAAGCTCTCTGCAAGTATTACTGAATTCTCACAAGAACTTTACACTGCATGTACCATTACTCTCTGTGTTTTATCAGTGGAGAAACAAAGTCACAGGGAGGACAAGTCATTTGTCAAGATCACATAGCTGGCATGTAGCAGAGACAGGGCTCAAATCCTGACATTCCAGCTCCACAACCCAGGCTCTTGGCTTCTGGGCCTCCTCCCTCCAGTGACTTCCCTTCACACTCTTGGGAAAAATTCCTCCAAGTCTTCATGATGGCCTTCATGATCTGTCCCCCATTACCTCAATGACCTCACTTTCTACTACCTCTCTTTGGCTCGCTTGGCCCCATTGGCTTCTTCCCTATGCCTCAGACACCCTTAGCTTCTTCCCAGATTAGCAACTTCCGTCCTGGCTGGTCCTTCTGCTTGAGACATTTTCCCACAGACAGTGGCATGATTCACTTCCTTACCTACTTTGGGTCTTTCCCTAAATGTCACTTTTTCAGTTATTGAATATTCCCCTTAGTGAACATCTTAACTAATATATCTAGATGTGATTCTAAACACTTAATATATATTTTACTTCATTAAACCCTCAAAATAGCTTTGGGTTGATGGAACTATTACCCTCATCGTACAGATGAGAAAAAGAGAAATGTTAAATAGTGTGGGGAAGCTCACATATCTGATAAGTGATGAAGCCAAGATTCCAACCTAGAGTATCTAGCTCCCGAGTCTGTAATCTTTCTCTCTCTCCCTCCCTCCCTATGCCCACCCATGACTCACACACACACACAAGCAACATACAAATTTGGTGTCTAACAGGTGACAGAAAAATGAGAGAGAAAAAAAATCAGTTTGTTCAGAAGCTTTGAGCCAGAATAAGAAGATGATTAGCCTATCAGTATATAGGACAGGAGGTAGAGAGTGTAGATGATCAGTTTTCAGAGCCATGTTCCTCTGAGTGTCATCCACGGGGCTCTTGCATCAGAAGTACCTGGAGGTGTTTGCTAAGAATGCAGATGTCCAGGCTGTACTCCGTACCTTTGTATATGGAATTTTTGGGTCCAGGAGCCCAAGGATTGGTTCATACATAAGAATTCCTAGGTGATTTTAAAACACATTAAAGTTTTTGAACTACTATCTTTAAAGATAAGGAATAATTTCATTGACTTAAATTTGTACACTAAACATCACAACACTAATATGGCATTTCCATAACAACAAGATTTGGAAAATGTACTATCAACGTAAAACTCTGCAACTCAGGACAGGGATCTTTGATGGGTTTGTTCATGGGAGGATTCCAAATGTCTAGAACAGGGGCTGGCCCATAGAGGGCCACCAATAAATAGCTATTGAATGAGTGAATTTGGAGTGGCCCAGAGGAAACTCTTAAGATGCACAATGATTCTGTATGAGCATATTTTACTGAGTGGTCGGAGATTTCCATCAGACTTCTCATAAAAATTCAGTTTTATCCTTATTTCCTTAGAGGTATGAACAGAATGGAAATTATACTGCCTTTTGTAATCCTTGATCTAAATGTGACTTGAGGGTCTGGCATTTAGCAGCTGTGTGATGTGAATAAGATATTCAATCTTTCTGAAGCCATTTTCTTTACCAGTAAATTCATCCTCATTCCATTTAATGTCCATAAAGGTATTATATAAATTAAAGAGATCCTTGAAAAAATAAGGCATTGTTATCTTTTTTTTTTCTTCAAATTTCTACCTGCCAAATTTTATAGTCTAAGTGGTAAAATTAGTGGAGGGGGGAAGGCTGTTTGATGATTGAGATGGCATAAGCAATACACATAACTATAGAATGTTACTGTCATTAATGAGAGTTAAACTTGGGGGAAAAAGTCTCAAATTCTTTTAAATTTAATTTGTGAAAAACTTATGGGAATAATAAGTATGAAATGATTCCCACCTAGTATTTCCTCCTAGAGAAAATCATAGCCCAATAGTTCAAGAACAGTATTGCCTTTTGAAAATCAAATATTGATTTGTTGAAGAAGCCGCCACAGAATGGTATAGCTTAGTATTCTGTCACTCAGAGGCACAGCACAAACCAAATGACTTTCATTTAAAAACTTTGAGTGTAACAGGTACTTCTCATTCATTATTTACTACATCCTTGATAGCTGAATGCTGAAATCTAAGAGGAGAAAGTCGATTGTGCTGAAACCCTGCAATGTCTCCCCAATTTTTGAAACTTTAACACACCACCTCCATCCAAACATGGGATTTCAGTGACTAAGCAGATCTTTCCCTGAATCTCAAGTAAGAAAAGATGCTACCCTGTACTTTATTCTTGCCGATAAAATAGGTGCACAAAGAAGGAATAACATTGTCTCGTATAACTAAAGCACAGACAGAAATGTAATTTGACAAATGGCAAGAAACAACATTCTAATCAATACACCATGCATTCCACAAAATTCTCAGAAACTTTATTCTGATTTTATGCCTAAGTTAAGCATTTTGTAAAGGCATTTCCATTGCTGGGTCATAAATGAAAGCTCCAAATACCTTGAAGTTAGGCATTTATCTACTGACATCTGCACAACTGGATTGGTTACATGTGATCTAAAACTATGCTGGGGGCTCTTCTTTCAAATTAGAGTTACAAAATAAAATCCACTGAATTAGACCAAACCCCCCAAGTTTTCTCTTTTTCTCTGCACAAAAGCGAGTAACAGCACACAAAATGTTAGGCAGAAGAGAATTTCTAATAGACCAATAAACTGCACATTTCGTGACAGATCTAAAAGAAAGATAATCAGCTCTGAATGGCAGAAGTAGTTTTAAAGATTTTCCCCACATTGTAAAGCACGGTAGTAAACTCTAGGTCACACATTTCTTTATTGCAAGCCGAACACCCCAAACCCTAAATTGCAACCTCATCTCTATCATAACAGTTCCATCCACCGGGGCTGCTTTGCCACAAATACCATACCGTGAGGATGAGGGTTCTGGGTCTACTCATTTCATCGTCACTCTCCAGAGGCAAAATTTCGTGGGATGGTTCCTCTTGGCGTCGTCTACAAATGTGTGGACAGCTCCTCTGGACCACAGAGCGAAAAGCTTGAAGCAGAACAATGCTGGCAGTGCAGCCCATTGCTGCATCCTGGAGCCTACAAAATAACTTCTATGTTGATGCTATGTTTGAAAAACAGTGGCTCCTTGTCCCTGAAAACAGCCTACATTGCAGCTGTAGCCAGCTCACGCTCCAATCACTTCCTTGAGCTCTGATCATCTGATCGCCGCCAAATAGCTTGGATGCAGAGATGGGAAAGATTTGATCCACTGAAACTGAACACGCTCAGGAACATTAGAGCATTTCGCCCGGAGAGTTATTTCTCAATTCATTTCAAGAACAGGTTTCCTGTTCATTACAATGATTCTCTCCAATTCCAGTTTCAGAGGTCTCAGTAAATATATCTTTTTCCCTCAGACACTCAAATAAATCACTCTTTTTCAGACTAAACAACTGAAAATCTAACTCTACATTGACATTTTTCCAAGGCAAATGAGTGTCCCATAAAGAGTGAAAATGGTTTTCTTTTTAAGTGTAAGCACTTCTGCAAGGAAATTTTTGCTAGACACCTCACGAAGTGATTGGGGTTTTACTTTTCATAGCTCCTAAGTTCCAGAAATGAAATTGGCTCATCCAAAATGCGGAGCCCGCTGAGCCAAAACGACTTATCAAAAGCATGCATGCATTAGCCAAGCCCACGTGAGTGACACCAGGGTTGCCCCTGCGAGTCCCTTTCAATAGTATGGTTGTTCTGTTCCCACACACACAGTTCTGCAGCCTAATACATTTTTATATTTACATAGGCGGCTTGTGGGGCTGAAAATATCTCTATCACTGAGGTCACTTGGCGAGTTCTGCCAAGCTGACCTCTTAGAAGAGGCAGCTGTAAAGCATTTTCACATCCTATCAATAAGAATTCAAGGCTTCAGGAAGGACTTGGAGGTCTTCGGTAGTTAAGAGTCTAGTATTCCCTGACTCCTGTGAGACTAGTCACTTAGGAGGGAACCAAAGAGATGCTTAGAAATCACGTGACCTGCTTGGAATGGCTTCAAGATCTAATGGTATACTGTAAGAGAATAGGGCAACAGGGGATGCTTGTGCTAAAAATATCTCACAGCAAATGGATATTGCTTACAAATGAGGAAAGTATGAAATCTCCAGTACGATTTTCAATGTCGGGATCTTTCTGTCAAGCTAATCCTTCTAGTGTAACTCTCAGGGATTCAAAGTAAAAATGTTTTCTTTGGTTTCTGGGCTCCTCAGTGCAAAGGGTGCTTGCAGGAAGTTTGCAGTAGGTTTGTTTTGCTGTGAGGTGTGGCCCCTCCAGCTCCAGTGAAGTCGCTTTCACAGAAGCGTCTCTCACGATGCTCAATTAGGCATTAATTGCGC
>NW_022589704.1:13418028-13598028 GCF_004348235.1 Phoca vitulina | reverse complement strand
CTAGTCTGGCTCTGGAGTCCTAATTTTTTTTTTAAGAATTTATTTATTTGAGAGAGAGAGAGAGTGCACGCATGAGTGTGGGGGAGGGGCAGAGAGGGAGAAGCAGACTCCTCGCTGAGCAGGGTGCCTGATGTGGGGCTCAATCCCAGGACCTTGGGATCATGATCTGAGTTGAAGGCAGATGCTTAACCAACTGAGCCATCCAGGTGTCCCTCCAGAGTGAATTTTTAACCATTCCAAATGTCCCATTTATGCCAAGTAAACCTTGTGTCTTCCAAGGGTGGAAAATACCAGAAAAATCTTTAGCACATGGCAGGGTGTAGTGAGGCAACCTTGGAAAATCCCCTTTGAGGATCGGTATGTCTCTCACAGGAAAATTTGTGATGTTTCTTTGCATGAGACTTTCAGAAAGTAGCTAGCAGTCTTAGAAGATTGTTTTGGGGTGATCGTTTAAATTGCATTTTGATGGGAATTTAAAACATTAATGAATGTAATGAATTTGATAAGAAAAAATTTTAAAAACGTATTTGTTGTGTGAAATATTCATTGGCAGCAATGACTCACCTATCCAAATTGGCTGTAAAACCCTCTAGTTGGGATATGGAAACATGATTGGGTCCCTTCATAATGTCTTGATGCAACATCTATCCTTACCTGATGTAAGATGTTGCTTAGCACCGAAAAGCAACCCCCCCCGGAAAAGGGGCTACTTTAGGTCCAACAAGATTGAAGCCATCACCCCCAGGATGTCCTTTGTGCCTGGACATGTCAAAGAGGAAGGTGACTGCCACTTGTTCTGGAGTCGGCTGGAGCCTGACAGGCTGGATACTTTGCTGTGGCACTGGGAGTCGGCCACCTGCTGTTCTGCGTGAGCATCGGGGTTGGGGGGTGACTAGCAAGCTGGTGGGAGCACAGCTGCCTCAAGAGCTTTGTCGCACCTTCCCCACCACCAGAGGTGATCTAGGCAGACTCATGGAAAGAGCCAGGAGGCCAAGACAGGGGGTAGAAATCCCCATGTGACACTTAGGCAGTAACGCACCCTTTCCCTGAGAATTCAGTGATTCGTGGAAGCAATGAATCAGGCAATAGGTGATAAAAATCAGCTCCCCCTCCTCCTTCTCCCGCTCATCATCATCATCATCATCAAGTCCGAATCCTGTTGGTCTTCTCTGTAAATTTCCCAGAAGCTCACCAATTGTTCCCAAGGGAAAGTGACCCCAAAGGAGGAGAACTTCCATAGATGAAAGACAACTGCAGATGTACCCCACCCAGGCTGAGGAAAACCCGGTCAGTGGGCTTGGCCATTTTCCAGGGCAGGGATTAGTGAGAATCTTTCTCCTTGCATCATTTCCAGATGGCTAAGTCCCCTCAGGCACATAAACTCCAATGGCTAGGAGAGAGTTAATCAGTGCTTTCTCAGCTAAAAAAGTGGCAAACATAGCCCAGTGATGTGATTGTCCCTGAGGCCTTTATCCGCTTGTATCTTGGCCTCTCCCAGTGCCTCTTCTCAAGAACTTGGGGCGTAAGTCTATGTTGATAGTGACCCTTGCCCTCTTTTTTCCCACACCTGCGATTTGTAGAGTTCACTTCTTTCAGTGTCTCGCTCTTCATTCTCACTAATTAGAGTGGCCTCCTCTTTACAGGAGGCATCTTTCCTATGTGATGACATTTATTGAGTTGTACAATTAATCCCTTGGAAACAATCGCGCCGTTCTTCCATTTTAAAAATCTGGGAACTGTTGCCAGGTCCCTCTTCATCCTCCCTTTCCTACCTTGGGCACCAGCGCAGCTCAAAGCAGATCACTTTTTGTCGCTACATTAGGTGCATCAGGAAGTGATCCTTCCGTGCTCTCTAAGGCAGCTTCTGCAGCCCACGTGGATAGTTTAAATGTTCCATTAATACCTTACCTTACATTTCTCGGGCTTTTATGTTTGATTGAACTCTTCTTGGGTCAGAATAAACCATTAGTATCCTCAATAGAAGGCAGCGTAGGGCAGCAGGTAGGCAAAGGCTCAGGAAGCAGTCTGCCAAGTTCAAATCCCTGTTGAGCCACTTACGACCTTTGTGACTCTAAGCAAAATGCACAGGTTCAGTTTTCTCTTCTGTTAAATGGGTGAGTATTCATGAGGATCTAATGTCTGTGTCAGTGCTTGGCACGGTAAGAGACACATGGTAAGTCTTCAGTGCATGTCAGTTAGCTATCATTAGAAAAAAAAATAGATATTCAGACATTGCTTGCGTTTTTCCCTACCCTTTCCACAAATTGTATTTTCAAAAAAATCTCTTGACTCCTTCTTGCTCAGGGACACACAGTGTTCCCTGGGCGATGGAGGAACTGGGGGTGGTGTACATGTCTCCTCCGTGCTTTGAAGTCAGCTCCCATGATAACATGAGACACATTCCCACAACCCCTTCTCAGTCCCTTTCATTGAATAAACAAATTTGAAATAATATAATAATACCTCACTTACTCAGAGGCCATTCATTTTACAACCTCAGCTATTCTGATCATAACCAAGTCCCGAGAAGCAACAACAACAACAAAACTTTTGCAGTGCCAGAAAAAGATGCATCCAATTCAGGAATCCATGAAGCTTCGGGGAGCAGCCTGGAGAAGGGGGTCTTCATACATTCACCACTTACAGCCACCTTAGGCAGGACTCTAAAGAGCTCGCCAAATGAAGCTTGCAGTGGCCTTTGACCAGAAGCAATATAATTCTGACCTGCCCTGGCCCTTTGGAAATAGGGAGTAGCCACTTAGAACTGGAAGGCTGTCCCTGCTGAAGTCAGGAGTATAGACAGCTGTCTGACTTCTTCAAAGGATCGTGGTGGGCCCACCCATTAAACCAGCCCACCAGGACTCAGCCGCCAGATGGGGTTGGGGGCTTGTGTCGGGGGACAGGAATGAGGGTGTATTATTCTAGTCTGGTTTCTAGAAAGTGATTCAGAGCAATGAGCATGAACTTTGGCACTGAAGAGAACTGAGTGTGAATTCTCTGAGCCTTATTTTTCTCAATTGTCCAGTGGAACTAAGATGACCTCTTTTGCAGAGTTATTGTAACAAAATACACAATGTATAAAATATTGGCCGGGTGGGTAGGTGGCTCAGTCGGTTAAGTGTCTGCTTTTGGCTCAGGTCATGATCCCAGAGTCCTGGGATCGAGCCCCATGTCGGGCTCCCTGCTCAGTGGGGGAGCCTGCTTCTCCCTCTGCTGCTCGCCCTATTTGTGCTCTCTTACTCTCTGTCAAATAAATAAATCTTAAAAAAAATAAAATAAAATATTGGCATAAATGGCACTTAGTCATTCTTTTGCCATTATTATTAATAAAACTAGTATGTATATTATCGTTGTTATTCTAAGAAAGTACCAATGAGGGTAAGTAACAGCCACACAAATCAAGGTTAAGGCTAACACAGTCACATGTAAACAGTAACTCAGATAAAGAAGAAAGCCTTGGCACTAGAATGAATTGGCAAGGTCAAGAGCCAGGTGAGGCAGGAAGTATCACTTGCTCTTCTTCACTAGCCAATGAGTCCAGTGTATGTGGTTGGGCCAGATTAACTTAAAGGTATGAGCCCCCACAAAAGAAAGGGACACATGAACGTCAGTCTGACAAATATAAAGAGAAGAAATCAATATCCACAATATCTGGGGCAAGCCATGTTGGGGGTTTTAACACCATAGAGGATGTAAATTGCATGGTGTTCAAGCTCCAACAATAATGAGTGATCACAGCAAGGATGCTGATGCATCAGGGAAAGTCAAATTATGCCCAGTGGCCATGGTTCCAGATGGGAAAGGAAGCTAAGAAACATGCTAGGTACATTTCCACCGACCACTTTCAATTTTTCAAAGTTTATGATTAAATGGGGTAAATTTGGTTATCTTCAAAAGTTAACTATGTAAAAAATATTCTCAGCTGAGGCTGAATAAATGAGCCATTAACTGTACGTTCAGTACTTGTTCTATTTTGTTTTCCATGTTCATTTTTTCCCCTTTGAATTGTGACAGGAATTAGCCACCCACATCCTAAACATTCCAAGTTAAATCTAGTTTACAATAATCACGAACTGCTTTCCAAACATGAAAATGGCAGTATTTTAAGTCATTTGCAAATGTGCCTCCCAAATCATTTGGAAAGATGAAAAGGGTGCTGTCAACCTGAGCAAATCTCAACTCTACATTCTTCGCCAAGACTCAGGGGAACGGCCCAATATATCATCTTAGGGTTGCTACAAAGCACCCAGTCTCAGTGTTTTGCAAGAAACAAGGATAAAGCAAGGTTTAAACCCAGCAGGAGTAGGAGGGGCAGGGCTATAGTCAAAGGATTAACTTGATAAGATAATGTTCAGCTTCTCTTGAAACCCTAAACTGCACGATGTGGATTCTTAAAAGTTTGTGTTCCTATTATCTCCAGTTTCTGCTCCTGACAAATGAGGCTACTGCAGTTCTGCTAGAGGACCCTTATAACCCGCATTCCAGCCTGATGTTGATGGGAAGCAGTGGTTGGAGGTGGTAGCTCTGACCTGACATGAATCATGACTTCACAAGTCTTGTCACCTCTCTTACTCTGGATCTGAGTGTACTTGTCCATAAAATTAGAGAGTTAGGACAGAGTATCCCAGGCTCCTTCTAGGTCTAGGGTCCAATGGCTTTATCTAACCACAAGACTACTAACTGATGTCTGGACTTTGGAATGGAGGGGAAGACAGCGTTGTTGCTGGTATATTTTTTTAAATATATACCCCACCAGTATTTTTTTTAAAAGGCTATACTGTACATCGTAAGCAGTGATGAAAAAGAGGTAGAAACACTCTGAAGAGTTAGAAGGGGGAGGAAAATATTGGAAACAAGGCAGGGGAAGGAGGTCCAACCAAACTCATTTCCTTTTCTTAACGGTCAAGTCATTGACAAAGAAGCCAGGAAGAATTTATCCCACAGGCTCCCTGCCCTGATCCAACCAATTGGCAGCATCGTCACCCCAGTGAGCTTGAATGGGTATGAAGCAATGCTCTATGGAGTAGGATCAGATTGCTGGGATGGTAACCATAGGACTCATTTGGTAGTTCTTTGGAGGTATGATCATTTTGCTGTGCCACAGACCTGAATTTGTTATTACCTGGATTTGTGACCCTGAGCAAATGACCTTTTGAGCTTTGTTTCCATTTCAGTGAAATGCAGATGCTAATAATTTATTCCTACCTTATATAATGACAGAGTAAATGAGATAATCTGAATGAAGCACTTAACCTTGTGCCTGGGACATAGTAAGGACCCAATAAATAGAAAAGCACTATTGTTTATGAACTCAATTCAGGAACTTCCATAGTTGATAGCTATATACCAAGTGAGCCAAATGTGCCTTTCACTGCTGGGCGGCATTAGAAGTCATGGCAAAACAGAAAACCTCCTTTAGAAAAAGAAATCTCTGAGCTCCCAGCATTTTAGAGCAGAAGAATGCAAGACAGAATACAGGATATTCATGCTTACCCTTCAGGCAAAGTAATGTCATTCTGTTTTCTATTCAAGAGCAGAAAGGAACAGGAGGCGGGACTCACATTTCATAATGAAAGGAACTGAATTTTGACTACAGAATGTAGCCCTCCCTCCCCTTAGCCAACTCTGACCCCCACACAACAAGGACACCAGAGCCCTGCCCTGCACTGAGGGACAGGCTACAAATGCCCCACCCCACCTGTGGCCATCTTCCCCCAAGTCACATTCCTTAAAGCTGGCTGAGCCTCTGGCAGGCAAAGCTGCGGTCTGAATGGTGATTTTCCTTAGGGCGGCTGGATTATGTGGGGCTGAGATCCCCGGCCATCATGTTGGTGTTGTGTGGTGTTTAAGAGCCTTGAAAAGCTCTTACACCTGGCCATACACGAAATTTCCCAAATTCAACCTCATGTGTTCTTAGATCTTTAGAAATACATGTGTAATCAGGATAAGATTCTATTACATTCTTCAAAAGGAATACAAAGTATCCTAATGCAATCTTAATAAAGGTCTAACTTCCGAACCATGAGAGACTATGGACTCTGAGAAACAAACTGAGGGTTCTAGAGGGGAGGGGGGTGGGGGGATGGGTTAGCCTGGTGATGGGTATTAAAGAGGGCATGTTCTGCATGGAGCACTGGGTGTTATACGCAAACAATGAATCATGGAACACTACATCAAAAACTAATGTTGTAATGTATGGTGATTAACATAATAAAAATAAATAAATAAAACAGGAATAAAAAAATAAAGGTCTAACTCCCAACCAACAGAGGGATGAAGAAAAGGAATTTCCTACAAATATACTTTGGTTTTTAAAGCACAACTTATTACTACACATCTATGAATAAAGATACTAACATTTTAGATCAGTTTGTAACTCATTTACTACATAAAATTTATTTTTAAAAGAAGAGTTATCAATTTATATTATGACCACCTTCGTAGGAGCTAATGATGATAAAAGCCTAATAATCAAGTTAACTTGGTCATCAGAGGCAGTACAGGTAATGTACTCGTTTAGTAGGACTAGGCAAAACCTCAGCCTTGTTTTGAGCCAGGTCTGTCTCTTACTAGCTTGATAATCTTCAGCAAGTTATTTAATCCTCTGATTTCAAACCCACCGCAGAGGACTGTTGTCAGAATTAAGTGAAACAATACACATAAAGGTACATATGCATTACTAGGTATTTACCCCAAGAATACAAAAATACTCATTCAAAGAGATACATGCACCCCGATGTTTCTAGCAGCATTATCTATGATAGCCAAATTATGGAAGCAGCCCAAGCGTCCACTGACTGATGAACAGATAAAGAAAATGTGGTGTGTGTGTATATATATATATATATATATATGCGCAACGGAATATTACTCAGCGCATATATATGTGCAACGGAATATTACTCAGCCATAAAAAAGAATGAACTCTTGCCATTTACAACATGGATGGAACTGGAGAGTATCATGTTGAGCAAAATCAGTCAGTCAAAGAAAGACAAATACCATATGATTTCACTCATATGTGGAATTTCGGAAGCAAAGCAAACGAACAAAGGTGAAAAAAGAGAGAGAGGGTGAGGCAAACCAAGATATGAGACTCTTAACTATAGAGAACAAACTGCTGGTTACCAGAGGGGAGGGGGGTTGGGGGATGGGGGAAATAGGTGATGGGGATGAGGAAGGCCACTTGTCCTGATGAGCACCGGGTGATGTATAGAAGTGTTGGATCACTATACTGTACGCCTGAAACTAATATTGCACTGTATGTTAGTTAGCTCACTGGAATTTCAATAAAAACTTTAAAAAAAAAAGTACAAACCTGTATGACAACTACTACTCAGGAACACAGCTACAAGGTGAGATCGCCTGGTATTGATGTACAGCCATGGTTTCAGGTTACTACTATTTCTGTTTAAAGGCTGACCTACACACTTTTGACAAACTCTGGACAAGATGGTGTGTAATCAGGCATGTCTGTTTGCATGCTACTTTTAGTTATGAGAGGAAGCCGATATTGACACGTTGGGGAGGAATGCAACATAAACTGTGTGACTCTCAGTAAATTCATTGTTTTCAAGATGTGAAAAGTCACCGTGGCTGCATTTTTGACTTTTCTTTCTTTCTTTCTTTCTTTTTTTTTTTTTTTTCTTCAGAAAAAGGTGTTCCATCAGCTTGAAGGTTTTTAAATATGTATTGCTTACCCTCTTGGCCATAAACTTGCTTTAGCATGAAAAGGACACCATTGATTTTTCAAACTTCAATTTTTACAAAAACCAAGTCTGTTGATATCAAATGAACTTGTAAACATGGCACTGCTGTTCTTAGGCATTTTAGACAGTTACGTAATCAATACCATTTGCTTCTTTGGAATCGATTGTGGCATAATTTGAATCAACTGGTAAGTTGTCCAAAATAAATGGCTAGGCCATTACTTGGCTTAACTGTTTCTTGTTTTTAATAAAAATCTTGCTCAAGTCTTTTGCACCAAGCTGCCCACATCTTCCATTCCTAAAAATACATTTCTCTTATGTCTCCTATCCACTCGAGCAAGCACCTCACCTCTCTCTCTATTACAGCCCCATGTGGTGAAAGACCTCTCTCTAACTGGTGTCTCCAATCGGGCACCCTGGGGTCTGGTGGCCAACTGGGTGGGGATGTGGGGGGAGGGAGAGGATAAGCTACAGACTATCAGAAATATCAAAACTAAATATCAGAACTAAATTAGCAGTAGAAATGAACCCTTAATGCCCAGGCATCCATGAGAACTTCAGAGACTAGTAAACATGATCCAAACACAGTGATTTCCATGCTGACAATGTGGGGTTTGATTCCTGTGTCCCAGTCCTGGCTCAGACATTTATCAGCCATGTGACAATGGAGGGGAGGGACTTCACTTCTCTGCATCTCATCTGTCAACTGAAGACAGTAAGTGTAGCAATAGTTAGGCTGATAATATAATTGTCCAAACCAGGACCCTCTGAAGGTGAAAGAGGGTGCTATTAATAATTATGGTACGACAACAGGCACAAATAGGGGCCATGCACAGACAATATTGATGCATGGTGGCTTTGGTAATATTTTCTAACCTATGTGGTTGCTGTGAAACTCAAATAAGCCAATAACATGTGAAATTAATTAGCCAAAATTTGGGCATAATAATGTCAGTAAGTATTAGCAATGTGAGCAGGGCTACTAGTCAAGGGGTCCAATCTGAACAAGGCCAAAATAAGGAGCACTGAGCAGCTTCCAAACTTGGCACTGCATGGAGGTTGGCTGGCTTGCAAGGAGATCATGTTTCAGGGTGGGAGAGGATGCAGACCCCAGACATCAGCTGAGATACTGAAGTGACTTTCCAGCATGGATGGGGTGGAGCAGGAAGAAGCAGATGAAGATCAGGCTGCACTCCTGTAGAGAAGCTGGAGCGAGGGAGAGGAAGAGGATCTGAAGCTTCACCAGCCACACTGACTTCAAATTAGGGGCAGATGGAAAGCAAAGGGGAGTCCCCTCACCCCCTGCCTCCAACGAACGTGGTTTGTTCTATACCTGGGATCCCTAATCTTCACCTCCAACTTCAATATCTACTCCAACCCCAAATGCCTATGCCCACATTTCCCTCTAGAGAATCTGCTCCTCACTAATGTCACATTGCCTTTGGGCTTTTTTTTTCTGAACCAGCTTTGCCTTGCTACTGTCCTATTGCTTTTAATTACTGCATTATTTTCCCCCTCCGACATTGGGGTGATCTCTGCTGCCTCCCTTTTCATTGCCATCCATGTGCAACGGGCAACAATGCACAGCACAGCTCACATGCACCTGCTGATGGTGGACAGGAATCAGAGAGCAGCCCGTGCTGGGAACACATGTGCGACCCAGGGCTTGATGCCATAGGAAGCTAATCTTAGGAACAGTGAGCCCTAGACGTGAAGTCCAGAGCTGCTTGCAAGTCAAGGAGAGCCAGAGTAGAAACCAGAAAGAGTCATTTCCAGACATGCAATGTGGTCCCTAGCCACGGAGAGGATTTCTAGATCTGAAGACAGATTCCCAAAGGGAAGACCAGTGTCCAAAAGAGAATGAAGATCCCAAAAGGGCTCCAGAAGAGTGAGCAGGATACGAATGTGTAGGCGTGGAACAGGGACAACATTCTGCTAAGCAAACGTCGCTGCAGCTGTCTCTTGTCTCTGTTTTCCCTGATGTGGATTCCAAAAGCTGTGAAGCTCTGTACCCTCCAATCTCCCAGTGACTTGTAAACACATTCCCGTATTTCAGTTCCTAATGTCACCCCACCCGATGATTGTTCTTAGCACTTCTGATCTCATGGTTTTCCAAGAGCCGGGCAGAAATGACCTGAAAAATGGCAGTATCTTTAGAGTTCTGCCGATTGCTAAGTTTTCCATATATTTTCTTAACATTTGCTTCTTTCACTGCTTGTCTGAGTCAGCACGAACAGATGAATAAAAACGAATGAATAAGTAGTCAACGAACTTGCTAAAGTGATTCAGAAGCATCTGGTTTTTCTTGGCTCAGCACTTTGGTATTATTTGTATTATTGTTGTTCTTTTTAAATATTTACTCAACATCCTCTTCACACTCTCTGTGGTGTCAGAGGCGAAGGAAGCTTCCCCTCGTCAGACCTTCTCCTCCAGCCCCTTGCTTCATGGACCATTTCTCTCCCCTCCACTGGCTCCTTCCCTTCAGCAGCATGAAAACTTCTCCGGCATATTAAATAAACAAACAGGAATAAAAACCTCCTCCAGCCTTGAAATCTCTATGGCCACAGCACTCTCTTGCCTGCTCTCACAGGCCAACAAACAACTGGAAAGAATCATCTAAAGAACTGATTTCTCTCCTTCCTCTTCTCCCACTTGCTCTTGACCCAGGGTGACTGACTGTTGGCATTCACTCCATGGCACCCCTCCATCCAAGGGTCACCAATCAACCCTGTGGCATGATTTTTATGAGGAAAAGAGATGGCTGAATACATCCTTTGATTATTTTGTTCTCTTACAAAAGTGTTGCTCTTGACATCTCATTCAGAGTATGAAATTTCGTACGAAAACCTTCCTCAGGGTGGCTTCAGAGTGGTTATTCTAGGAAATGAGGTTCAGCTTAATGAGGTGTTAATATGTCAACTTCCTTCCTCTCCCCTTCTTTTCCTTCCTAGTAAACATGAAATGAAGGAAGGGAGGAAAGAAGGGAGGGAGGGAGGGAGGAAGGGAAGGAAAGGAAGATGTTTTCTCCATTTAATGAATATTTCTCCATGTAATAAATATTTACCAGAGGCTAGCCTGTGTCAGCCCCTAGGGACAGAGCACTGAACACAAAGACAAAAGATCTAGCCCCTTTGGAGCTTGCATTCTGGTGTAAATCACAAATAAAATATGATCCCCTCTTAAAAAATACGATCTATAAACACCAGAAAGGTATTTTTGGTGGCTTCTTTAGCCTAAAATGAGTGTTGTCTGGTTTAATGCCAATAATTTCAGATAAGAAAAATTAAGCCCGAAGAAGCAACTTTTCCCCAGGTCCCCAACTGAAGAGTTGCAACCTAAAAGCATGCAACGGGAAACATTGCAAGTTACTTTACTGCATGCCAAGCCTTGGAAAAGCTCAGGGATGGATTGAAAACTTTACTATGTGTGATGTAACAGGTTCCCTCTGATCATTTTTCTTGACTGATGTCACCAGGCGCTGAAAGTCACTGTGGAATTGGTAAGTGACCTCAAATTAAAAGATGATGATCTATCAAAGGATAAGAGAATGTAACTTTTCATTTCATTTACCTTGTATGCATAAATACAGCTGTCTCTGAGGAGCAGATTTGTGGTGAGTTTTCTTAAGCCACAAAAGTTATGTCCTATCATTTATAATAAAGCACTGGGATCACTCAAGTCACAAACACACACACACACACACACACACAATTACTTGCACGGTTACTACAGTTTCTAATGGTTTGTGGGGCTGGTTTCTTAAGAACACAAGGAAGAACCCATGACCTTTGGGGAACTCCTAGTGTTTGGAGATATGTGTTCTGTTTATTAGAGTCGTTAATGAAATTGTGTTTTCCACCTCTGGAGGACCAAAACGTAAGTGATTTAACAAAGGAAGAAACAACCCACATTTTCCTTCCTCTCTCTTCTTTTTCTTTTTTTCTTCACTGTGGTAAAAACACTTAACATGTTTTAATAGATTATTAAGTGTGTACTGCAGTATTGTTATCTATAGGCATGATGTGATACAGCGGATCTCTAGAACTCATTCCTCTTGCAGAACTGAAACGACACCCATTGATTAACAACTCTCCCTCTTACCCTCTCCCAGCCTACTTTTTGTTTTCTTAAATTGACTTAATCTTTTAGAACAACCCAGGCCACTTTTAAATTGTATTGATTGAGTACTTCCTGTACCCAGCTCATGCAAAGGAATAGTGTCAATCCCGCTAGGAGGCCACCAGAATTTCAACACGTTCCCAATGTCCTGACGGTGTCTTTGTCAGCACCAAGGTAGGATGAAGGGATTGAGTATGGTGACTCCGTGAGCTAGCCACAGCTTCTGTCTTTCCTTCAGAAGAAAGGCTGCCAAAACAGCGCTCTGGCTACTAGAAAGAGGATCAATCACTAGAAACTGTTGTGTTAACTTGGCATCGAAGGAGTTAACCTACCAAAATGATTTAGTGCTCTTTTGGGTCAACAGTGGGCAGCCAAGGATTATTATGGGCAGTGATATCTTATCAGTATTTTAAAGTCATTAGCTCTAAAGGAATTGGTTAGCTAGTAATAGAAGTAATAGTAGTAGATTCAGCAGTCTTTCATGGTACGTGTATGTCTATGGTAGGACGGACAGGGGCAGTTAATTCGTCCACAGGAGTTAGTTATGGTTTCTCAGAGGCTAAAGTATTTGAGCTGTGCATGAAGGATGAATAAATGACACTCGAGAAGTGAAGTGAGGAAAGGCATCTCAAACATACACAGCTATGTCCCTCATGATGGCATTCCACTTCTGGAGGCAGATGCCACATCTCGGCTGAATGTTGAAATCTCTGAATACAGGCACATCTGGCTTTACTGCATTTCACAGATACTGTTTTGTTTGTTTGCTTTTTGTTTATTTGTTTTGTTTTGTTGTTACAAATGGAATGCTTGTAACAACCTGGCATTGAATAAGTCTACCGGTGCCATTTTTCCAACAGCATTTGCTCACTTCATCTCTGTGTCACATTCTGGTAATTGTTGCACTTTTTCAAACTTATTTTATTTGTTATGGTGATCTGTGATCAGTGATTAACAACTCACCAAAATCCGGATGACGGTTAGCATATTTTTTAGTAATAAGGTATGTTTTACACAAGGTATGTATGCTGTTTTTTTAGGCATAATGCTATGCGCACTTAATAGACTGCAGTTTAATGCAAACATAACTTTTTATATGCATTGGAAACCAAATAATTCATTTGACTCACTTTATTGCAATATTCACTTTATTGCAGAGGTCTGGAACCAAACCCACGTGATCACAGAGATATGCCTGCGTAAGTGTCGCCCCCTGGTGTCCGTGATGAAAAGAGGCGTCAAGTGCAAACATTCAGCCTCTTTGCCATATTGTTTTATAAACATGACCACACTGTTATCCTCAGTATCATTTAATCGTAGCATCGTTACTCCAGACTTTTGTTTTTAAATGGCATGGTGTATAAGAGCAAGCACAGACCAAGAACCGCAAATAACAACACGGGGCTTTCTCCACAAGTTCACACGGAAATAAACCTGCTTCTTCTTCTTTGATGACAGACAATAGAGTTATTTCCATTCATTTCTTTGCCCTAAGAGGCTGAGATTTCGTTAACTATTTAGTTGTCCTTAACTTATGAGCATACTGGGATATAGAAAGGTTTTTAGTGACTCCTTATCACAGTATGACAATAGCCACACCAGCCCGTCTCAGAGTTGGTCATAAGCTCAGGCAAACAGACATGTACATCCTATGCAGAAGGAAAGAAACCAGCAGATGGCATCTTGTTACCCAAGCCTCCCAGAAAGAGCCTGGAGTATTGTTAGATGCTCAGTACACACCAAAGAATTGGTATGAACTATATCAGTGTGGCTTGCCTTGGTGTGGACAGGTAAGAACGAATGAATGACTAGTGAAAGATTTGAGAAAATGATAAATATCATCTCTATGTAAGAAAGGAAAGAGATTTCAGGAGGTTAGAGTTTCAAGGTAACGTTTGTGGTATACCTCCTCAAGGAGAGTTTGAACTCCCTGTTGGTGGGAGGTTGGCCTTACTTTACCATTCCACCAGGATATGGATCTTAGGAAAAGAACTACCTTTAGAAGGGCCACTTTCTCAATTAGAATCAGAGAAAAGGCCCACAATCCTGAAATTAGGCTTTCTTGGTTTTGTGGACTTTTATTCAAAAGTGGCACATCCAAAGCCACAGAAATAGTTTTCACTTATTTTAGTTTCAAATGAAAGTTTATCTAATAATAGTCCTTTCTCCAAATTTTATGGAATGGAGTTGTTGGTATATCTTAGCATTTTTGATCCTCAGTGGCCTTCACTGTCTGCTAAAACCAGAAAAAAAAAGATCATCCCTTTAAAATTCTATAATGTGCATTTATTGTGATAATATAAGGTCAATGACTCCAAAGCCACCTTGGGGAAAGAAGCCATGTTTTCTTGCATGAAATGCTCAAAGGCCACTGGAATCTTATATCTTCTCCTCAGATCTAATTATAATAACACTCATTGTTAAGTTCAGTTTGGTCTACCAAATGCAAATATCATAATAACAAAATCAAGGAGTTATTTAATAATCATAAGAATGATGATGATTAATTAACATTGCTTGAGCATGTCCAGCATTTTCGCATTTAATCTGTGATGTACGTGTATGATGATCCCTTGTAGTGGGTTAAATGGTGTCCCTCAAAAACACATGTCCACCTCCCCATCCCTGGAACTGGTGAATGTGACCTTATTTGGGAAGAGTCTTTGAAGATGTAATTAAGTTAAAGATTTTAAGATGAGACCATTCTAGATGATCTGGGCGGGCCCTAAATCCAAAGACAAGTGTCCATAGGAAAGCAAGGTGGAGGACACACAGAGAGGAGGAGAAGCCATGTGAAGATGGGTCAGAGATTGGAGTGATGCAGCCACAAGCCATGGAACTCCTGGAGCTACTGGAAACTGGAAAAGGTAAAGAAGGATTCACCCCTAAAATGTTCAGAAGGAGTGCAGACCTTCTCCCTTCTTGATTTAAGTCTTCTGGGTGTGAAAGAATAAATTTCTGTTGTAAGCCACCCAGTTTGTGGTAATTAGCTGTGGTAGCCCTAGGAAACTGATGCATCCCTATTTTAAAGCTGAGAAACCTCAAGCTCAGAGAGGGTAAATAACTTCCCAGGGCCCCACAGCTGTTATTAATACACGTACAGTAGAGCCATGTTTGAACTCATCTTTCTGACTCAAGAATATGGGCTCTAAGCATAAAGCCACAGGCCTGGCTTAAAAGTTTAGAGAGCATTTATTTTCCCAAGTGAAAAACAAGAAGGCCTGGTGTGCTGATGCAGAGTTTCAGAGCGGACCCTTCCAGCAACTTCCTGCTTCCAGAATCAATTGTTTGCATTAAAAGAGCCATTAGGGTCTATCCATCAGCAGTTCATACCTCACGTGGCCTTGCTTCCCAACTCAGGGATAAGGCAGTTGTGCACTTGGCCCTAAAAGGGGTGATCCTGGCCTTGCTTTATTTCTCTAATCATATGGATGATCATCTTGACTCAAGCTGGGCAATAATACAAGAGGGAATGAACATTAAATTAAATCTATAAAGAGCTTGAAATCAATCCTGCCCTCCATGAAACTAATTTTAGAAAAGAGGTCATTAGATGAATTAGAGTCAATTTGGAAGTGAACTGAGAAATGGGACTTCATGTTCTCTTTAGAAAAAACCTTCTGTCATGAGATAGAATTTTCATTACCTTACATCAGAGGAGTACAGTTAGTTGCCATAGGAGAACTACAAGTCTCTAGTAGCCAAAGTAGCGCTTTTACGTCCGAGGTGAATGGGCCCTGGCTGCCCCCCCCCCCCCCGGGAGAACAAGAAAACCCCATGCAATTCTCCATCGGCCACCAGGCAAGCTCTCAGGGATACAAGGACATGATTTCAATCACTGGTAAATTCAGTGGAGGGAAAAAGATCTTTAACATGTAAAATTCTGGCAATTCCGATTGGGCCTTCAGCAGAGCAATGTTGATTGAATGTGAATTACTCATGGATTGGCACCTTGATTTTTGCCAAATTGCTCCATCCCCTGCTAGGATATACCTAAAATCCTCTGGATCAGTGTCTTAATTTTTTTCTATAAAATTTTATTTTAAAATAAAACTGTATGCCTTGACCTTAGGTGACACAGTGTCAGTTGCCAAATATAGAGTGAAAAGTAATTTAAAAATAAAAGGACAAAACTAAGTCAATGCTGCCATTTTTACCCATGCCACAAATTCTAACAACCAAAGTCTAAGCCCAAACCCACACTCTCTTTGTAAGAAGGGGGGAGAATAGCAAATGTTAGGCAGGTGGAAAAGCCAAATTGAATCCAGACTGAGACTTTATCATTGGTGTAATCAAGAGTACTGAAAAAGAATAAAAAAGAAAGCATCTTTTCACAATGTGAGTCAATGGTTTTTTGGTTTTTCTTTCTTTGGGGGGTGAGGGAGGGGTTGGTGTTATTTAAAGCTGTGTGTGAAACACCTGAAATAACCTTGGGTATGATCAGCAGTATGCAGTTCACACTTTGGGAAAGAATACTAATTTTTAGGCGGGGGGTAGGGAGGGAGGTAAGATAATTTTCCAAAACAGTCCACATACAATCTGTGTATACTTTAAAAATGTGATTAATGTAAAATCCATCTTCATTTTTTTCTCCTTACCTCTGGACTGTATGAACTGTTTCTACAACTTCCATTTATTGCAATCTTTGCTTGAGTGGCATGGGTTACTGTCCCTAACAGCTTTTCTCACTGCAATCTTTCTCTTTTAGGTTAAGTTTACAAATTCACTTATATCACAACTTTAGTTGAAAACTTCCAAACCTTCCTTAAGTTTATCAGATGATTCAAAGGAGGAGCAAAGCCTTTGTTAATCCAACTCTTATCTACCTGGTAAGCTAATAGTTTCCTTGCCATGTCTTAAATATTTAAACACTCACTCATTTGTGTTTTTGCTCCTACCACTTTTTGCACTTAGAGTTCCTCTCAATTCTTCCAATCAAAATGTCACTCATTTCTCAAAGACCAGCTCAAAAACGGTATTTGCTGAGGCCCTGTGATCACAGTTGTTCCTCTGTTCTGCATTCCTTCCTATTTTCTCTACTATACCCATCACACACTGTCCCGACATGAGTTGTTTGGACGTACTTGTTAGTTGTATTGATAGTTTTAATTTTTGTTCCAAGAAAGAAAAACCGCAAGGAAGCTCCAGCCACTTAGGGTTGGAGAAGAATATTGATGGATATAAAAATTGGCATCTCATATTGTTTGTATCTTCTCAATGTCAATGATCTGTGCTTAAAAAGTGTAAAGCAAACCTTGGAAAGGGGAAAATAAAGCCCCCAGTCTTAACAGAGGATTTGCTGCCCTGAGGATTCAAACTCCAAACCCACGAAATTACATTATGGTATATTACAAGGCTCATTCACCTGCAATTGGGGATCTGAGGGTATATGGACAGGCCAGAAGACTTGGGATGCATAAACGCATCACAGAATTTATAAAAAAACGCGAAATAGATTCTGCAATCCCTCATCTTGCTTTATGTTTATTTCCAGCGAATTTCTAGAATGGACATTAACAGGATGGTTTGTCAGCTCTTGGGAAAGGAAACATTGGTCATGAAGAGTCACTACAGATCACTGACATCGAATTGGGTCACCATAATCTTGTTTCTTTTTACCTGGGCCAGAACTAGGATGATTGTATGAATTTTATACAGGCAACTGACAAGACCCCAGAGATGTCTTTGTAGACACAGTGGAGGGTGGTTTCTAGCAATGAGTATTAACTGCTCTCTCGGCTCTGTTGAATTAGACAAATGCATGAATGGAACATGTGACAAGGTTAGGGGGCTGGTTTTGTTGTAGATGACATAAAGGTAGAAGCAGAAGTAATTAATCGGTTGACATATCCAGAATCCAAAATGTTCCCACACACAGGCTAAGTCCAAGAAGATGAACTTCAATGAAGATCAAAAGTAGACCTTGATTTAAAGTTTTTAAAAAATCATGATGATACAGAGATGTGATTTACCTGCACCTTCATGACAAAGACCTGGGTATTAGTATAAGATAACATGTAGTTAAGTTGTATTGGCAGAAAACCAGTATTTACCATAAAGGTGATGGTAATCCCGGTTTTCTTGGCATTGATAAAATGTTGAAAACAGTGTTCAGCTCTTCGTGACAGAGTAGGAAGGATATAGACAAATAACGACCTACTTGGAAGAGAGTACTGAGGACATTGAACAATGTGCATAAGGAAGTTCTAAAGAGTGGTGATTGGATTTGGAAAGATAAAACTATATCAGGCATGAGAATTGTCATAAAAAACTTAAAAATGGCCATGTAAAAAGAATTATGCCCAATTAAGAGCATGACCAGTGATATGCATCTCATGCTTTGAGAAACTCTTACCATCTACTTTAGTAGTAGGATAGGAAAATAAATATAACTCTCCATGTACAGCAAAAACAGTATGCTCCATATAGCCCAAAGGAGTACATTTAAAGCCACTGCTTGAAGTCCAGAGAGAGAAATTCTAACTCCACATAATAAAGAATATTCTAGAAATAAGTTATGGAAAAAATGGAATTAGCCATCTTGCCATTCCTTCGACAACTATTTTTGAGTGAAGACTCTTTGTTAGGCACAGTGTTAGATCTTGGGTAACTTACACTTGTTCTTCAGAGCCAGCATTTTAAGCCAATACCTTATGCTGATTTTACGAAAATATTCATGTTTTTAAAAGATACATTAAAATGTACCTATTAGGTTTTATGGTTTTCAATAATCAGCTGTAATTTTTTTTCTCAAAATTTAAGATCTCTTCAGGCTGACCAAAATTTCACTGGGTAACTACCTAAATTTCCTTAGAATTAGCAGTTAGGAGCACTGGTATGACTTCCTCCATCAAACTGTACGGAGCTATTACTATGTACCAAAGATTGTATTACAGAGCTGGTGGGATCATGAAAAAACATTCAAGACCAGCTCTCCAATCTTACAAATAAAGAAACAGAAGTGCAATGAGGTAAGTAACTTCTGTGGTGCCATACACAATATGAAAGCATAGGTCCCCTGAGTCTGTCCTTAGTGTTCTATCTGATACTCCACCAGATGTCCAGAATGTTCCTCACGCCACTGTATGTTGACTCAGAGACAGACTAAGCTGAACTCAACAACTACAACCGTGCCAAATAAACACCATTGCCTCCATGCATAAACCATGTCTCGCTTGCCATAATGCTTACACAAAATGCATGCCAGAAGGTATGCACTTATCATGCTAAAATGAAGACTCCACTGTGGATAGATTTGTTAAAAGATTTCAATGTGGTAATCTAAATGACTTCAGCCTCACATGATGTTACGGGGCCAGCAGCCAACCATAGAAGGACCAAGTTGGGAAGTGAGGATATGGTGCCCTCTAGGGAGAACTGCTTGAAAAACCAAGTCCATTCCTAAGTAAGGGGTCACAGATGACTGAGTTTAAGTAGTCCAGTTAAAATTTCGTGTCACCATAGAAAGTTTTCCACTAAAATTAGTATTACCAAATATAAAACATCAATCGCTGAATAAAAATATTAAAAATAGTGGATGTTAAGCCCTGTAAAGGAGAAACCTACGCAGGGAAGCAGTCTGAAGAATAAAATAGTCTCAGCTGAACTTCTAAGTTAGTATGCTTAGGGAATTTCCCTCTTTAAGATTTCAAAAGCAGGAGTGTAAAATATCCACTGCATCCATTTATTTGCTTCAGCCAAATAAGAGATTATTTTTGCAATCATCCTTCCTATAAAAGATCTGTTTAATCTGCCCTGGTGTGTCCCTGCAAATCTCATTTCACCTGGGTGGCTTTTGGCAAAGACTAGCAAGTCTGCAGAGAAGAAATACAGATGGAAGGGTGTGAAGGACACAGGGACAAAGGCAACTCCTGGGGTTTCAAAAAAGTCTGGAAAACTATATTCAGAGTCTGCTTAAAAGAGAAAACTCTCCAACAGCAACTAATTCGAACTGGCCATTTAAAAGACCCACCCACGAATGTTCATTTTGACTCAACAGTATGCTTGGGTTGTGGTCAAGTCCCTCAAGTGGATGGGCATGATTTCTAAGAGGCTGAGAAGGGCCTCTGTATTGCCCTCCTCCTCTTAGCTGGGACAGTAAGATTCCCTTAACAGGCATAGTTGTTAGTTAGCTCTTGATAAGTGACAAAACACCCCAAAACTCAGTGGCTTCCCAAACAAAGCGACCATTTTTTTTTTATTATTAAGGAGACTATGAGTTGGCTGGGGATTCACTCATGTGTCTGCAGTCAGCCACAGGTCAGCCAGGCAGCTATGTGAATCTCTGGCAGACTCCCCTCTTTTCCATAAGCCTCATCCTCCAGAAGCTAACCCAGGCATTTTCACAAGACGAAAACAGAGAACAAAAGAGGAAGCAGAGGTACTCAAGAGTTTGTTCAGCCTCTGTATGTGTGTCTCATTGGCCAAAGTGAATCAGAACACCAAGCCCAGAGTCAGTAGAGGAGGGCGCCTCCAAAGGGCCTGGACAGAGGGAAGCGTGAAGAACAAGGGATGTTAATGCAATTTACCAGGACAGGGGACAGGATCTTCTAGGGTCCAACTAGAAGTAAGGCACACACAGCCAATACCTCAGACAAAGGTACACATGCTAGACAGCAGTTTCTTTTGAAGAGTAGAATTTGAGAAAAGGAAGGAGGACCAGCAAAAGAAAGTTTCAGAAGGGGAATCCAGGGAGGGTATAATCAAGTTGACAGCTCTCAACCTTACTGCTCACCAGGATTGCCTGGAGGGCCTGCAGAAAAACACATTGCTGGACCCAGCCCAGCGTTTCCAAATTAGGAGGTGATGGGTGGGACCCACAAATCTGCACTTCTAGCAAGTCCCCACGTGATGCCCTTGCTACTGTGGGAAGGGGTAGTGGGGCACACACTTTGGGAACCGCAGAAAGCCTAGGGGGTGCCTAGAAAGGGGCTTCAAGTACTTATTTGTTCCAACATCAGTTTAAGCACTTTGCCTTTTGGTTTAAGTCGACAGTTCATACAGTTTTGGGAGTCATCATTTAAAATTTTTATTTATTTCTACTTTTTAAATTTTGGGGGCAGGAGTCAACATTTTTAAAGAATGGAATGGAGTTAGGAATAATGATTCAGTCTTGAAAAATGGATAATGAAATTGAGACAGAAGTGTTTTATAGGACAGACATCAACGAATCCAAGCTCAGGAACAGTAGGTTCATAGTACTAAGTCCTGTGAGACTTTTCTTGCAAAGAAGCATCTAGCTTGTATTAAATAGACCAGCTAGTAAGAGATACAGCACAGCAAGCTCACATGGATCCCAGAATCCTCCGGGCCTAAATAAAACCCAATGTGAGAAAAGAGCCCTCTATCTTCTCAGTTGACGAGTCACATACTTTGAACGGAAACAGAGTGAAGTATTTCAAGTTTTAGAAGCAAGCCTGACCGTGACTCACTCTGCCTAACATCAGGACATGCTTTTTCTGATAAAGTTAAGTAGTGATGTAAAATATTGATATGACATCAGTCATAGGATATGTGTGTGTATAGTCCAGATTCTTACACAACAAGCAAGTCTTGTCAAATGATCGGGTTTAAAGAAGGGTTTGTGCTAAGGAAGATTATCACCAAAACAACAACAACAAAAAAACGATGTTGCACTAGCTGCCAGAAAGGACTTGGGGTTTATATGGGAAGTAGGGAAGTCACAGGTAACATTTTCCTTCCTTGCTTCTGGGAAGAAATTTAAATAAAAGTATCATATCTGCCACACAAACAAACCTGCTAAAGGTATTCACACCAGAATTCCAGCTTTTTTTTTTAAAGATTTTATTTATTTATTCGAGAGGGGGGAGGGGTAGAGGGACAAGCAGCTCCCCGCTGAGCAGGGAGACCTACATGGGCCTTGATCCAAGGACCCTGGGATGATGACCTGAGCTGAAGGCAGATGCTTAACCAACTGAGCCACCCAGGTGTCCCCAGAACTTCCATCTTCTTAAAGTGATTCCCTTTCATTAACCAGAGAAGAAAGAGGGTGGAAAATCAAGTTAGCTTAAAGAACAACTGAAAATTAATCTAACACAGCTCTTAAAGCTTGTCAAATCCTGAGATTAATGTCACCAGCCAACAGGAGAGTAAACAGAGGTCCGCAGTTAAGACGCCAGTATATGTATGGCTTTCCCATATAATAAAATTGTTATGACATAGTTTTCAAAATGAAATGCATTCATTTAATCCTGATCTTTAAAGAGTAAAGAAGACAGAAGGCTCTCTGCCCTTTAGCAAATATGATCAGCCAAGTCAAGTCCAGAGCGGGGTGGAGTTGAGTGTGAGAAAGACTTTGGGGCTTGCAGGGACATCTGGCTACCGGCAGGGAGGCCGTGTCAATATGCAAATTGGCACAGGCATTATAAAAAGGCACCCGAAATGTCAGGCTTTCAAAGAAAAGTCTAGCTGCTTTCAACTACAGTGTGAGCTCTTGTACTCAGAGTCAATATAGCCTAAGCTGTTTTTGAGACAAGTCCCACTGAGAATAGCTCACTGGAGCAAGCTCAATGCAGACATGCATCTAAATGAAAAGTAGTTCACCAGCACTACCTGGGAGGAGAAAAATCAACGGCCTTGCAAATTCATTCACGAGGAAGGAGGACTTGAAAATGATTTACATGGTACTATCACTATCAGTAACAATTCAATATATGACGCATCCCCAGGTTTCTCAAAATGAGGCCCCACTCATTGAGAATTTGAAATTCACAGTACTGGGAAGCAAATGTCACCTCTGAATTCACCAAGAGTACCGTGAGGCCCGCTCAACCTGCAGAGGTCATACGTAAAGCCCAAGCCTCTCCTTCTGGGTTTCTTGACTCTGCTCTGGACCAGACAGTAATGGACAGTAATCAGCCATGATCCTTTCACACGACCCCCAGGTTAAAAGTATCCTTAATGATCTCTTTGTGAAATGAGGAGTTCTGGAAAACAACTGGAGGCATGAATTATATAATTCATCCAAAATAGACTTCCAGGGGCACCTGGGTGGCTCAGTTGTTAAGCGTCTGCCTTCGGCTCAGGTCATGATCCCAGGGTCCTGGGATCGAGCCCCGCATCGGGCTCCCTGCTCAGCGGGAAGCCTGCTTCTCCCTCTCCCACTCCCCCTGCTTGTGTTCCCTCTCTCGCTGTGTCTCTCTCTGTCAAATAAATAAATCTTTAAAAAAAATAGACTTCCAAGTTCATTTTATTTCAGTACTAATTTCCCGCTAAATTCCATCTGCGTCCACTTTATTTTCAAAATAAAACAGAGGAGGACAATTCCCAAATCTTTTTATCTACTTGTGTAACAACAACTGTTTTCTCAGTTTTATACTCAGCTTTCAAACAATTGTAGTGCCAAGAGAAGTTGGCTTTCCCATTAGATCCCAGAAGGCGACAGTAGCAATGTCACCTTGGAGGTGACAAGGTGCTCCCCATTCACAAAGCCCTTATTACACTGGATGCTCATAACTAATACTAAAAACAAAATAATAATATGGTTACAAATTATGAACACTGTATAAAAGATAAAATGTTAAAAATACTTGCTTCTAAACAAAATTAATCTTTACAAAAACTCTAGAAGGTAAGTGTGATAATTGTCCCCATTTTGACAGAAGAGAAAATTGAAGCTCAGAAAAAGGTTCTGTCAGTTATCTTGCGTCACACAGACTCTACCGTTCCTGAGCCTTTACTGCACATCAAAACATCCAGAAACTCATTTTCCTACTAACTACAACAGAGTTAAATAATGATTCAGTCTTGATGAATACTCTGAGTTCATTCACAGCAAGGAACATACGCAGATAATTTCTTTGTTAAAGTCAATCGCGTTCCCTTTTACTGCACATACATGGAATTTTCAGTATCCTAAAGAAAAATAAGAAAATAATCATTTACATGTGGGATAACCAGCATTATCAAAACCCCTTGAATATAAAGACCTCTGATCACTCAAAAGTACATTTATTGGTGGGCGCCTGGGTGGCTCAGTTGGTTAAGCGACTGCCTTCGGCTCAGGTCATGATCCTGGAGTCCCTGGATCGAGTCCCGCATCGGGCTCCCTGCTCGGCAGGGAGCCTGCTTCTCCCTAGGACCCTCACCCCTCTCATGTGCTCTCTCTCTCTCTCTCATTCTCTCTGTCTCAAATAAATAAATAAAATCTTTAAAAAAAAAAAAAAAAAGTACATTTATTGGTGCTTGAAGAGTTAAATGTGCTGGTATGAAAAGTATGCTGAGGCTTAGTGTATTTCATTTTTTTATTTTTTAGTGGTTTTTTTGAAAGATTTTATTTATTTATTTATTTATTTATTTATTTATTTATTTATTTAGAGAGTGAGTGGGAGGAGGGGTAGAGAGGCAGAGGGAGAGGGAGAGAGAGAATCTTAAGCAGACTCCCTGCTGAGCACGGAGCCAGACACGGGGCTCAATCTCACAACCCTGAGATCATGACCTGGGCTGAAATCAAGAGTGAGACGCCACCCAGAGACCCCTGAGGCTTAGTGTATTTTCAAGTATTACTTCACAGAAACCGCTCCAGGAGGAATATAGTTAAACCCCATTCATCAATCTGTGTTTCTAACTGGCCAGATCATGAACAGAAAGTTCATGATTTTGATATGAATAAAACTACATAGGTCACATCATTGCAGCCAAAGTGGAAAGTTGGCACATGTGCATCAGTCAAGCTAGAGTCTCAAACTGCTTAGATAATAAACCCTCCCTTGCTTCATTGTGCTTGGTTTGGGGCAACCTAATCTATCTGTGTCTGACATTATTAAAGAACAGGCATCAGGGATGGCATCCTAGGGGCACCTGGGTGGCTCAGTCAGTTAAGCTCAGGTCAGGTCATGATCCCAGGGTCCTGTGATCGAGCTCTTCATCAGGCTCCCTGATCAGCGGGGAGTCTTGCTTCTCCTTCTCCCCCTTACCCCTCCACCCTGGTCGTCGTCTCTCTCTCTCTCAATCACTCTCTCTCAAATAAATAAATAAATAAATAAATAAATAAATAAAATCTTAAATAAATAAATAAAATCTTAAAAAAAAAGGGTAGCATCCTATATGTGTTTAATGCCAGTGTTTGAAAGAGGAACTTAGTTTCCTGGGGTGCTCTTCAGTTCAATCACTGACTCCCCAGGACCACCGAAGACGTCATAGAACTGAGATAGGAAATTCAGCACAGGCTGCAAGGCTGTGTGTGTACGTGTGTGTGTGTGTGTGTGCACGCTCATGAGAGAGAGAAGGAGAGGAGGGCAAGAGGAGGGAGAGGGAAGAAGAAAGGGATGGAGGAAGGAGAAGGAAAGGCAGGAGAGGGAGATGGAAGGAGAAAGAGAGGAAGGAGAAGGCAATAACAGGTGAGGAAAAGTAAATACGTAGCTCAAGAAATATTGAGCTTTCTAAAGTTTATTTATTTATTGAGACAGAGAGAGCATGGAAGGGGAGAGGGACAGAGGGAAAGGGAAAGAGAATTCCAAGCAGGATTCACACTCAGCGGGGAGCCCGACTTGGGGCTCAGTCTCACAACCCTGAGATCATAACCTGAGCCAAAATCAAGAGTCGGGCGCCTAACCGACTGAGCCTGAGCCACCCAGGCACCCTATATTGAGCTTTCCAAAATTTAAGAGGCTTACATATTTTTCTTCCTTCTCCTTTTTGTGTCCTTTAGCAAACTGCCACTTACACAACGGCCAAAATCTTTGGGAAAGACCCCTGTCTAGTTCCTCTTACCAGCACATTGTGCAAATGTCCTTTCTTTCTCAGACTCATCCCTGCTGGTTGAAGCCTACTCAGTGCTGTTTGTGCAAGTCCAGGGTGCGACGTGCCATCGGGGCCCAATGACAGAACCACAGGGAGCCCTGCAGGTCACCGGCTCAGCCCTGCCCCGCAGGAGACCGCCAGGCCTGGCAGGGGGCCCGGTCTGAGGTTCACCAAAGCGCACAGAAATCAAACCGCAGTTTGATTTCCCAATGGAAACAAATGCCCCCCTTTTCTCCAGGGCCTCACAGTTCCTTGCAGAAAAAGTTTTTCTTCTAGTGAGAATATTCCATGGTAATAATGATGGGATTTTAAAGACATCTGTCACCAAGAAATCATCATTTCAGAATTTTAGATGTACTTGGGATTCTTTCCTCCTTAAATATGATTTATAGGGTATCAAACTGCATGATTAAACTATATTAGGGCATCACCTCTCCATCTTCACATATTATAGCATTTTTGGATAAAAGCCTTTTCTATTTTTTGTAGGGAAATTTCCTTTCACTTAATTAGGATTTTCAGCACCTAAGCTGTTCCCCACACAGAGACACTCAAAATATCATTTCAAAAATTTCTCAGTGTCTCCAAAAGATATATGAGAAAAGCATTTTTAGGGTAACTATGATATTTCATAACCCTAAGAAAGTAGGTAATATCAATTTAAAAATTGCATAAAGTCAACATATAAAAGTTATTTTTAAAAATACAACTTAAAAGCTCATCAGAAACAAATGTCTATGGCAAAATAAAAAACCTTTACATCAAAATGTAGATTTTTAAACCCTCATTTTGCCTCTGGGAATCTTTTAAATGATATCACCTAGTTCCCAGGCTAACTAGATAGATATTTTGGGAGCCAGAATGATTTTCTTATATGTCTTTTGGAGACAATGAACATTTTTGAGATGATATTTTGGGTATTTCTGTATTGAGAAAAAGTTTAGTTGCTGAAAAATTCTAGTTAAGTGGAAGAAAATTTCCTTACAAAAATTAGAAAGGAGTTTTTTAAAGACATTATATTATAGTACATTATAGTATTGGTAAAATTACTAAGTATATTCTGTTTTGTAGTGGGTGAGATTAATCAGGTCCTATTTATTATAATTGATTATTGATGTATTTAGATTAATATCTGTAATTTTAAGATATCTACTAATAATGCCTTTTGTTTTTTTCTATTACATGTTCAGTTGAAATGATGTTTTAAATTTTTTTCTCCTCTGCTGGTTTAGAATGTCACCATTTTATTTCTCTTCTTCATTTTACTATATCTGAATTCATCGTTTTTTTCTTTCATATTTTTAAATTTTTTAATTTATTTTTTAAAAAAGATTTTATTTGTCAGAGAGAGAGGGAGCACAAGCAGAGGGAGAAGCAGGCTCCCTGCTGAGCAAGGAACCTGATGTGGAACTCAATCCCAGGACCCTGGGATCATGACCTGAGCCGAAGGCAGATGCTTAACTAATTAAGCCACCCAGGCGTCCCTCTCTTTCATATTTTTAATCTCCTAATGTCTCTGAATTTTGTTTTGTGTGAATTCAGTCTTTTTAACACTTAAGTTTTCTCTTGAACTGGGTCTAGTCTGAAGTTTATTCCTTAATTTCAGGGGACATCACTTTCATTTCTACGATTTCCAATTGGTCCCCTTGCTCTTGTCTTTTTATTCTTTACACAGTCACTACTTCTTCCTTTACTTCTTGAAGATTCTAAAGTAAACTCCATTATAAGGGGATGCAAAATACTTTAATGTGGTTTTAATTTAATTGGTGATTGATCTCTATCATCTGCCTGTTCTCATCTGAAAGATGAATAAAAAGCTTTGGCTCCTGGGGAGAGGGAGTCTGGGGTGGAGGGTGTCGTTTGGAAGTGAGCACTTTATAATTATTTGAGATTTTCTTCATTTACTGTATGATACAAAATTTGTAATAATGATCTGCTTTAAAAAACTTACTAACACAGTCAATAAATAAAGATACAAAAGTAGAAACAGTTTTTGAACAGGACCTGGAAGATGGCCAAAATATATTTCATTATTTTCACAATAATGCAATGTGGCAGTTTATATGATTGAACTTTTATTAGATCACCGCTCTTCAATGATGGCAATGTTTTAGGGTATTTTTAAAGCTCCTCTGGATTGCATTACTATTTATATGTAATCAGAACCACATTCACCTTCCGATTTTTTGACTAAAGGGGGCACTTCTGTCAGTTTTTGTCTTCCTCATATGTGCTGAAATTTTAGTCTGCAGACCAATCTTGAGTCCGAGGATGGGGCCATCCCACTTTCCTTCCCGGCCTGGTGACTCCATCACGACGTAACTGGACAAACCCAAGACCCAGGTCATCTGGTAGCTCGGCCATGGCTGGGAGGCTGTGTTTTAGGAATATGGCTTCCAGGAATGGCATGGGGTAGCAGCTCTTCCCAGGCCTTTTTAGGGGAAGAGGCTCTCCAATTCCTCGGTTTCCAGCATTGAGCCTGGTCTCCGATGCCTGCCTTGAGTAAGGAACATTCAATATCCATTGCTCAGAAATAGTTAGGCGGCAAGGATATTGCCTCTGAGCGCTTCTATTTTTATTTGAAAGATTTTAAAAATCTTTACACTTGGTAGGGATAGGAAAGGTGGAGGGGAAGCCTTGAAATGTCAACTAAATGCAAAAAAATGTCACTCACTAGAAAGAAAAATAATCAGCTAAAATAAGAACATTTTGGCCAGAAATTTCATTCAAACTCTTCAAGGTTCAGTGTCCCCATCACAGAGTTTCTGTGCGGCTTAAATGAGATAGGATCATTTTAAGATAATCCCATCTTAAATTTCTTTGCAAACTATAAAAACACAAAACATTATGTTCTATTTATGTTTATAATCTTGTCTATCATGGCTGCTTCATTAGAGTCGGCTAGCTTGAACAGGTCTGCTAAAAGATTTCTCCCTAGCATATGATATGCCTTTTTTTTTTTTTTTTTGCGTGAAAGAATGAGAGTGGGGGGGGGGGAGGGGGAGAGGGAGAGAGAGAAACTTTAGCAGACTCCATGCCCAGTGCAGAGCCCAACAGGGGCTCGATCTCAGGACCCTGAGATCATGACCTGAGCAGAAATCAAGAATTGGACGATTAACTGGCTAAGCCTCCCAGGCGCACTTGCTTTCTAAGTGTCTTACTATGACCTTTTTGATATAAAATATGCAAGTAAAAATGAAAAAGTAGTTGTCTACATATCAAGATTTTCTGTTTTTATCTGAACTTTTACAACATATAGGACACTTCCTAGATTTAATCTCAAAACAAGATCCACTTTTATTAATAGATTATAATTTGTATTTGTCTAGAAGCTTTTGATCAAAAAAGAGCAATTTTCATGTTTCAATTTGATATGAGAAGGCATATATTTTATTAGAAATCTAGAAGGTGGCATTATCTAAATGTACATTCTTTCCCAAATGAGAAATCCTCTTACTGACATTTTTAATTTTATAAGCGCAAGCCCAAAGAAGACTAAAACCAAGACAAACTTTTGAGAGAATTTCCTAATCAAATCTGTGATCCAGTCATTTCATTTTTAAGAAATGGCAAGAGTGGATGGGTCATTCGGTCCAGCTTTGGGCCTTTGATATGCATTGCCAAAGGCCGTGCATTCTGGTAAGTCAAAGAGGTCAATTTAGAATGCAATCAACCATCTGACTTTTATTTTTGAAGCTAGCTGAGCCACTGGGGGGGGAAAAAAATCTCACTATTCATGCAAAGAATTATATGTTATAAGGAGAGAAATAAAAATAAAATGATATTGTGGAGAAAAAGACCGAGAGAGATGGACACAGACTGACTGATTGATCTGGGAGTTTGACCTGGTATGCCATTTGGGTAAGACAGCATGAATACTTCTCCAGCTCATCCATTTTCTTTCAGATTTCTAAACAGAGTCTCTTAGTAATTTTTTCTGCTTTGTCAAAAAAAAATGTGGATAGTACTGTCTAGCCAAAGAAGCCAATAACTGGAGATATGCCTACTGTTCAAAAAAAGCAAAAAGTAAATGCTGGCCTTGCTGAATATGTTTAAGCTGGCTCTCCTTTTAGATCTCCACTAACAAAGTTAGGTTAATCATTGATGAAATCATCTAGAAAATTGAATCAAACAAAACCCTGTGTTGACTGAGTTATCCAAGTAATCCTGGTTTGGGCTATAATTCTATTTATAATTGCATCTGTTCTTCCTTTTCCCTGCCAATAGAGAACAGAGGCCAGCGTCTGGTTGCCAGCCCCCATTCCCTGCCTCTCAGTGTCAGTTACTCTGTTGGAATAACATGAATTCACAGTCATGGGAGGGGGGTGGCCCCCTAGCTTGGAGCTGCCCCACAACTCCTGTTTGACTGGTTTTTTCATAACAGAAGAATGAGCTTTAAGGAATACGATACCAATGTGACAACTTCTTTCCGAATGCAGTATTCATCGTTTTCAAAGAAAAATACAGTGCATGAAGAGACATTTTTCATAAGCATGGTTTTTAACAAAGTATTTGTCTTCTTTATTCTATTCTGTGTATCATATCAATCATTGGGACTAACTTGTCCATCTCTGCTTCTGAAGAGCTGGCAGGGAGAAACACGGACCCAGGGATCGGCGTGGAGGGAGCCTCGATCCTTGCAGGACTGAATTAGGGTCTGAGGGAAATGAGCAATGTGCACCCCATCTTAACCATGGCTCCCCTTCTAGGACAGAGCTTTTAGCTGGTTTCATAGAAGGGCAACCTCCAGCAGATGCTAAAGCTGGGGGAGCTCTAGGCCTTTCCAAGATGTCATGTAAATGTCTCTAAAGCTTTGCTACCAATTAGCAGCTATCTATTTTTGAATGGCTGTACATTTTCTAAACTTTTCTTTCTGAATTGCTAAGAACATGTTGGTGATTACGTAAGAGAGAAAACAGCCTGATGGGTTAGGACCCAGTGTAGACCAGCTGTCTAACATTTTGTGCCTCAGGTAGTCCGCTTGCATGGCCCTCCGGAGCCTCGGGGTCCCTGCTGTTACGTGTGGGATATGAACCAGTAAAGACTGTCACCCTGACCACACGATGTGATCGTTTCCTGAGCAGATATGGAGAAATACCGCACTCCCCAACTAATACAGGCTCTGGGTTTCCAAGATCTGAAACACACTCTCATGGTTAACTAAAGAGAAGACAACTGTGAATTTGGGGGTTGGCAACTTCAAAGCTCAAGAGATCGTGGTTTAATTTTTTTTTTTTTTTCCTGGCTAAGATACAAATCCTCAGGCCAACCCACTTCAGTGTCCCATGTTCCTGCCTGGTTTTCTTCTTTATACCCATTTTTGATCGTCCTGGCTTCCCCTCCCTCCTGGCTCCCACTTGGTTCCAGCTGTTCCATGCTTACTATTTTCTGTAAGACAGTGGCCTGCTGCCCATTTATCTGATACCAGATCTTCCATTTTGAAGCAGAGGGTTTATCCTCTCATTGCTGGAAGCTCCTTCGCAGACACAGCCCTTGGCTCTGGCATTGGTATCAGGCTGGAATGTGAGGGTTGAACAAAAAGATTAGAAGTTTTTAATGTTCAGTTATTATTCTGCAAAGCATGATCTACTGATTTCATGATGATTAACCTCAGGATAGGCAGCCAAAATCTGAGTATAAGTTAGGCAAGTTCCCATGCTTGCAGTCAAGCTATGTGACCAACTGACAGAGCTAAACCAACAAGCTAGAGCCCCGAAGACACGGGTGTCAATTACAAGCATATCTGCATCCATATGTTGTTCTTGGACCTAACTCCTTGTGGATCTAGCTCAGTCACAGATACCGACTCAACATATATGTAACTCTTTGCCTAGGTAGACAGAGCACTTCCTTTTATGGCTTTTCATAATTTGAAACGGCCAACAATTCCATGTTATTTTTCTCTCCTGTTCTAGAACACTCACATTAATAATGATTCATAAGTGAATAGTCTTGAATCAATATCAAAGTATATAATATTTTTAAAGGAGAGTCATAAAAATTGTAACCATATGCCATTGACATTTTGTTGAGAATAAGACACACATTTATGTTCGTCTGTTGTCGATATAGGCTATAGAGCAGAACAAATGAGTCACAGCAAAGACCGTGATAAAATATGGTGAGCACATTGGCAAAACAGTGGAGGAATAATGAGCTAATCCTGAAGCAAAAACGTACTTTCTGCCACAAACAACTTAACCCAGCAACATAGAATATTTTAAAAGCTTCTTTCTCCTACATTTTGTTTATTCTGATTGTTCTCCAAAAAATCATACTTTATGACATTATTTGGATGAACAAAAGTGACACTGACTGCTGGGATATATTCTGGGGGGCTTCTCTCCTCTGAGTAGACGTAGCTATTTTAAGATTGTAGAAGACAATTTATCAACTTAATGGCAATCAGGAGATGATGTAATTTTCTAAAAATGTGTGGCAAGCATCTCAACAGGAGATGAATGAGGCAACACTTGTTATCATTTAGGACAATCTCCACCTTCAGAAATCCAATTTCTGTCACACATTAGAGTATTTCCTCCTGGTAAGGAAAATGAAATTGGTTTAGAATCCTAAGAATCTTGTGTTTCAGACACACACACACAGACACACACACCCTTCTTGCACTTCTTTGAAAATAATTCCATAAATGTGATGGAATGCATAGTGTGACATAGAAATATATTATTTATATTCATTGGTTTTTATTTTTTTGAAGATTTATTTATTTATTTGAGAGAGAGAGAGAGAGAGTGCACACGAGTGTGGGGAGGGGGAGAGGGAGACAGAATCCTCAAGCAGACTCCCCGCTGAGTGTGGAGCTCAATGTAGGACTTGATCTCAGGACCCTGAGATCATGACCTGAGCCGAAATCAAAAGTCAGATGCTTGACCAACTGAACCACCCAGGCATCCCTATTCATTGGTTTTAAACACATCTGTAAAGATGTAACAATCAGCATTTTGTTTTTGGAATTACACTTTGGGGACAGCTGGGCAAAAATCAAGGCAGTCTGCTAAAGGGAAGGAGAGTTGGAGAGCTTTGCCTCATGCTGAACAACCATTGTGGTGGGGGCCATAAGTGTCCTGTTCCACAGCATATCCCCCGGCCATCAAAGAACCCAATAGCAGTACTAGGCAGTAGAGTAAATCATCAGTTTCTCAAGCTTTCGTTTCTACCAAAGCTAAGCAGATACTAGTGTTTCCCCACACCAATCTATGGCCCTACGTCCTCACTTCAAGATGCCCATTTATGATTATTTCCCCATTCAAAACTGTCCTTAGTGTGTATTTTAACCAATCTGTTTGTTTATGAAGTGGCAGAGATGTGGGTAAAAGATCAACTCAGGGAGGGACTTGTCCATGAAGACAAGACCGTTCACCCTCTGGGGTGGAGCTTCATTCTGTGTTGTGGCCAGGTGGACATTGCAAATGCCTACAGCAAGTTCTGGAACAATCCTATACATTGGTTGATTTTAGCGTTTTCGAATTTGCCGTTTGATTTCCCTAATTCAGTTGAGACAGAGTGTAGAAGAAAGAGTCATGAGCTTTTGTTGTGGTGATTTTGTTTGTTTGTTTGATTTCTCTCCCAGCTCTTCTTCAACACAGACAAATTTAAGTGTGTGTGTTCTTCAGTATTCTTAGGGCCACTCCTCAAGATAAACAGTCATGTCAGTATAACAAAGCCGATACTGTTCCTTCAGGACACTTGAGTCAGTCAGCAGTTTACCGCAAAACAGAAGATGGGCCCCAGATATTTAATAATTCAGGTTGTTCTACAAAGTTATAAAAATTTTCACTTCAATAAGTTATTTATAACAGGCTTTTGTAGAAACTGCCTTTCCGTTTACTAAGTGACAAAAGAACACAAATCAGGTTGGAATAACATTAAATTGCATTTTCCTAATTATGCATTTTCCCATTCTGCCCTAAAATGCATAATGTTCCAATGTATACGTACACACACACACACACGGGCACAAACCATGTGCCCAGGCGCAAACACACACAGTATAGTTTACAAGAAAGTAGCTAAGATCGTGAGTTCTAGAGCTTGAGTATTACCTGTACCATTTAAACTTGTGTGACCTTGAGCCAGTCACCTGACCACACTTCCCCTGTCTCTCCTGACGGGTCACAGCGAGCTGCCTGCTGCCCTTCTACAGGTGTCCGTTCACAAATCCTTGACGGTTGACACCTGCCCACTGGAACCCATAAAACTGCCTTCCCACACCCAGTTCCGAGTCACAACCCTGAGCGGCGACAACCCTGCAGCAGTAACAATGAGTCATTCTTCTAGGTCACGCTCATTTGCCCAACCACATATCTTCCTACAAGTGTAAACTGTTAAACTAAAGTCAAAAAGAATCTTCTAAAAAGTACACACTGCCACGAGAATTTGTACCTGGAAAAAGTAGAGACTTTGAAATTTATCTCTGACTTCCAGGCTGGGAAGTAGTATACACTACAACTCAAGTGGAATGAACTGGACAGTTTTATGCTGTATAATTCAGTTTGACTTAAATAAAATGCTTGCACCAAAAGCGCTTGGGGCCAGAACACTCTGTGGCCCAAATAACCCTTTTAGCCCTAGATTTGGGCAAAGTCCAAATACTTGGAATTTTCCTGTATGGAGACACCTGCTTGCATTTATTGTTGTGAATCTCATTATGAGGATGTTACACAGGACACTCACACAGTGACTAATGAAGGCCAGAAGCCTGATAATGGGAGGGCACTGTTCCTAATTACCAATGTGGTGTTGAGAAAATGCTGACGAGACTTCAATATGCAACTTAAATAAATTCAACAAATTTCCTTCTACCAAAAAACCTTCTAATCATCATCCTACCGTTAATTTTTGAAACCCTTGCTGATATGACCTCAAATCTCCCAAATGTATGCTAAATTGTCAGTGTGAAAAGGAAACAAGAATAGCTCGTAAACATATAAAAAGATGCTCTACTTTCAAAAAGGGAAATGCAGCTGAAAACAGCAATAGGATGTTACTATCTTACACCCAGAAAACCAACAAAAATAAAAAAGTCTGACAATACGTGTAGCGTTGAGGAAGCGCGTGTGAGGGAGGAAGAGGGCACAGTGTTTTGGGGAAGTCTGGCAGCATCGCTAAAGTTGTAGGAGGGCATGCCCTCCAGAATCCCCCGCACTTACGCACCAGGAGGTTTGGAAGAGCAATTAAGGAAACAAAACAAAATGGAAAAAACCTATAAGTCCAGCCACAGCCATAGCTGTTTCAGGAAAGTATCTCCAGATGCTAGAATTAGTGGCAGAAGTCTGAGGAGAAGCAGGGGAGTCTCAGAGGATCTCCCCACAAGTTACTGGTTAGCTGCAGAAAGAACTGGATGGACAGAATGCTTGTATCCTCCAGATTCATTTGTTGAACTCCGAATCCATCAATGTGATGGTATTTGGAGATGGGGCCTTTGGGAAGTAATTAGATAATGAAGGTAGAGCCCTCACGAATGGGGTTCATGTCATTATAAGGGATGCCAGAGAGCTTGCTTCTCTCTCAGCTTTATGTCATGGGAGCATACACCAAGGAGATGTCCATCTGCCGAAGAAGAAGAGGTCCTCACCAGACCCTGGATCTGTGCGCACCTTCTTTTTGGAATTCCAGCTTCCAGAACTATGAGAAATGAATGTTTGTTGTTTAAGCTACCTGGTCTATGGTATTTTGTTCTAGCAGCCCCAGCTGACCAAGGCAGGAACCTAGTAACTTTATAGAAGATCCGCCTGGCAAACACCATCACAGCTAAGCGACTAGTAATGGGACAAACTGATAGCATGTCTCCCCAACTAGCTGCAGTGAGGACACGCCGTGACTCCTGTGACATACATGCCCCAAACAGCATAGCTGGAGTCTAATCAAAAGAATGCATCAGTCTAAAACCAGACTGAGAGCCAGTCTACAAAGAAACGGGCCTGCGTTTTTCAAAATGTCAAGTTCAAGAAAGACACAGAAAGACTGAGAAACTGTTCTGGGTCAAAGAAGACCAAAGAGTACATGACATCTAAATGCAATGTAATCCTTGGATCCTGGACCAGGAAAAAAAGTGTAGTGGGTCAATTGGTAAAATCTTAGTAAGGTCTATGAATCAGATATTATTATTGTGTCAATGTCAATGTCTTGATTTTGATCCTTATATTACGGGTATGTAAGAGAAATGCTTTCAGAAAATATACCTGAACTACTTTGAGCTAAAAGGGCAATATGAATGCAATTTTTCTCAAATGTTTCAGAAAAACAATCGTATGTGTGTTTGTGTTAGAGAGAGAGAGAGAAAGAGAGAGAGAGAGGGAAACAGCGAGACAGAAAGAATGGTGAGAAAGAAATGATGATGAATTTGAAGGGTGATAAAATGGTAACATTCGAGGAATCTGGGGGAGAGGTATATGAGATTCTTTATACTGTTTTACACAAAAAAAATATATTTACACACCTTTTTTGTAAATCTGAATGTTCTTCAAAATAAGAAAGTAAAAGGTAAAGCAAAGCAAGGAGCTGATGAGCACATAGTGTTCAGGGGTTCCCTATAGGGGAGGAAGGAACTTGGGATGAGGAGAAGCAGAGTGACAGGGTCTGGTGGGTGATCAGGGAAGGATTCCTTGAAGAAATGATGAGTGAGGAGCTGAGGAAGTGAGCAGCTGAGGAAGAATGGTGAAAAGAGCTTTCTGGGCTGGGGAAGAACAAACACAAAAGTCCTACGGCTCACAGGTGCATGTGGCATGCCAAGTGTTCATAAGTGGCCCCTGGGCCTTTAACCCAGGCAGCAAGGGGATGCTGGGGTTTGGAGCTGTTAGATCAAAGATTTTCAATGTTAGCAATAGTGGAATTTAATGTCTCTGTGTTTTTCCCAGCAAACTGGATAATTCATAAAAATTTAATGTAATGTGATACTAGGAAAAATGTTTAGAAATGGTAAAATGTTCAGGAGCTAAAAATTCCAGTGAACAATGATAGGGTGTGTTCTTCAAAATATAAAGAAATCAGATTGAAACATAATGTTTCCTTAGAGTCGCATCATGCCATTGAAAGGCAATTATTAAAATGGGTCTTTTAAAAAAAATCTCTGAACCTGTTCCATTTTCTCAAAAGCACTGGACCTGAATGCTGGGCTATTATTTCTGAAGCTAGGTAATATTTAGGCCTCTAAGTAGGGAAGAGAAAGATAATGCCATATTGCTCCTCCTGCATACAATATCTGCAGGGCATTTCCCTTTCAAAAATGACATGGAGTGGTGAGCACACTTCAAAGAACTGTAAAAGTGCATATGCACCTCCCCATCCATCCAACCAAGAGTGATTTATTACATTATAATGAAATGCTGTAACTATCGAGGTGAGACAATGAATAATTACAACAAAAAATAATCAACATGTCCAAGAAGTGCTATGGAAATGCAGAAGAGGAAGGGACTGTCTGTCAATGGCCTCAGGGGAGGGTAAGAGGTGAAGGAAGAAATGAGTTGGATCTGGAAGGCAAGTAGGAGCTGAACAAGACAAGAAAGAAGGGCAGCGTGCTCTGAGCAGCTGCTAACATGCATGGCATACATGGGAATTGCCCAGACCCCTGAGTGACTGTAGTGCAGGGAAAGTTGAAGATAGAATCCACTAGAAAGTGAGGCTGGAAAGGTAGGTTGGAACCAGGTGAGATCTGATCCCTTGGGGAGTAATCATGCGCATTAGCAGCATTCAGGAAGAAATGAATCATGATCCAAGCTGTGTGCTCACGAGTTAATAGAGGTGGAGTGTGGAAGGTGGATTATAGATAGTGTGAGGAGATCAGAGACTAGTTAGAAGGCTGGACTAAAACCCTCAAGGATATTGCCCAAAGCCAACTTGGGAAAGAAATCACGAACGACTAACCTAGATCACTGAGGTCAGGGAGATGTTTGAATTATTTAGGAGGTAGCACTGCTTGTACAGGGAGTATGATCAGATGTGGCGTGGTAGGGAGGGGGCGAGATTAAGCATGGTTTCAGTGTGAGATTAACTGGATCAACTAAGATACGAAACTCAGGAAAAAAGAAAAACAGATTTATGAGGCAAGAAAATTTGTTAGCCATGGATCCTGTTGAGTTTGAAGTCACTGAGGGACTGCTGCGCCATCAAGGGGCAGAGCTCAGATGCAGAGCACAAGATGGAGATGGAGCTGCGAGTATCTGTGCACAGGTGAGAGCTGAACCTGTTTGAGTGGAGAAATCCCGTAGGGAGGTTTTTCAGGAAATGCAGAGAGAAGAATGTTTAAGGCTAGATCCCTGGTGAACCCCAACAGTAAGTGGTCCATTCTCCTTTAAGATATTCCATGAACTGACAGTATATTGAGGAATACTTGATCCACTCTCTGTGACCAAAAATGTACTGAGTCTGAGTCTCTCCTTATTAGTGAATCAAAGATGCCATTTTGAATAAAACTGCGTGCGTTAAATGGTTCATTTAACTATTAGGCTAAATGATAAAAGATAACGGATAGTTTCAGCCTATCTTTCTGAGTCATGGTCATTGAGCCAATGTATCCAAATTGTAGGCAGCTTGTCTGGCTCTGACCTGCAGAGTATGTAGTCCCACCTACCAGGCTCCACAGTACACGAAACTAGAGAGAATATGGAGAAGGAAGTTCAGGGTCTGCTAGGCTTGAGATCTCCCACAGATCAAGCTACTCTCCTACAGACAAGATGATGAGGCTTAGACTGAGCAGGTTTCAGACAGAGTTCAGATTCCCCTGAATGCCCAGAGCAGGCCCCACAACAGTCACATCTGGTGATAGTCTCTTGTCTACTGAGTTACAGTGATGCCCATTCCTAGGCACCTGGGCACAGAAGCCAATGAGCAATGTTTTCCTTAGATGGGTGGCACCTATGACAATGAACATGAATGTACCTTAACTCGTACACATGTTATCATTTAATCTTCATGAGAACTGTGTGTCTCCTTATTTTACAAATAGAAAAGCTAAGGTTTTTTAGCTTGATCAAGGCCACCCTAATAGAAAGGGTTTTGGAACTGAACTCTGATCTCCTACAACAGACTGTTTCCTCCACTTCATAGTAGGATCAGAAAAGAGTGCTTGGGGAGGATTTGCTCCCTTAAATAATCCTTCCAAGTGTGTTTGTGGTAGACTCCTCTGAGACGCTCACATCATAATCCCCAGAACGTGGGAATATACTAACTTTCAAAGAAAAGGGGACTTTGCAACTGGGATTAAGGTTAAATACACTGAGATGGAGAGACTATCTGGGATGATCCAAGTAGCTCAATCTAGTCACATGAGTCCTTAACAGCAGAAGAGAAAGGCAAGCAGATGCGACCCATGAAGAGCTTGACCCACCATTGCTGGCCTTGGAGATAGAGGGAAGGGGCCATGAACAAGGAATGTGGTGACCTCTAGAAGCTGGAAATGGCCCTCAGTTTATATCCAGCAAGGAAACCAGAGCCTTGGCCCTATGGTTGCAAGGAACTGAATTCTGCCAACAACCCAAATGAACATGCAGCAGATTTTCCCCTTTGAGCCTGCAAAAAGGGATAAAGCCCTGCCAACACCTTGATTTTAGTCTAGTGAGAGCCCTACCGGACCTCTCACCTGCACTATGGTAAGATAATACATCTGTGTGAAATTTGTAGTAACCTTGTTACGGCAGCCATGGAAATCTAGTGACTGTGTTTGTATGTCTACAAAGTCACAAAGACCCGGACTGAGTCAAGTTCCGATCACTTTTTAGGACACCAGAGATCACACGCCATCACTCAGATCACTAGAGGCAGCAACACGAGGCACCGTGCCAGCTCACAGACACAACTGTACCCTTCCTGACACTCACGGGCCAGAGGCACACAGTTTCAACCTGCCACCAAAGCTAAGTCCCAGAGTCTCGACAAAAACAGGTAATACCGACCTCACACGCTCAAGAAGTAAACCACACATGTACTATTTAAACTTCTTTGAAGACAGTGCTCTATTTGGGTTGAAGGCTTATTCACTTTTACTGGGGAGTCCAATGGACATATAAGCAAAATCCGGACTTTGATTTTATGATAGTAAATTATACTGAAGGCTGCAGATGGTGCACTGAGCTGAAGGACAAAAGGCAATGGTTTTGAGATCATCCGTGGCCTTGCTCTGTGACCCTGACCGTATCCACTGAAACCTCTCTGTGATTCAGTTTCCTTTTCTGTTTTAGACTAACTTATCCTTCAGGTCTAAATGTTTATAGTTGTAGGATGCCAAGAAATGTAGTGCCAATTCTCTTTCCTCACTCAGAATATGTATTTCATGTGGCGTTGGTAGACGTGAATGCCAGAAGAAAGAATCCTCAGGACAAAATTGAGCTTGAATCACTTAATGCACATTAAACATTTAAATGTTTGGCATTAGCTTAAATGTGTGTCAAAGAATATTTTTGTCAACAAATGTTTTAAATAAACACACCAAAAGTTGTTACTAGTTGTTATCATGAGTTTTTTCTTCATTATTTTCTAGGTTTTGAGTTATTAAGTTAATAAAAGCCACGAGAGTTTAAAAAGTACAGATGTAAAAAGAGACTATTAAGTGAAAATTGGATTAAAATAAAACCCACATGGAGCAGTTATTATGGTATCTTAAAACTCCCTGACCTAAAGGAAAAAAAACAGAGCTTTTAAGAACTAAAACAGCACAAACATTCACTGATAAGATCATATAGCTTTGATAATATATGAAGGGTTTTCTTGAAAACCTTCCATATGGGACTTCAAATGAACTGCTGTCAAAATTCTGTCGCCCACGCTTCCTGAATTTTAATCCATCATTTTCTGCACCCAGCACAGAGTTGTATTCTGCCCCGGACTTGTGACTGCTCACAGACTCACTGGGAGTGACAGTAACATCCCTGGCCAAACAGTGAGCCCTGTGTGCGCCAGGGAGGCACCCACATGGGAAGGAGCTGACATTGGAACAATGATAACACCTGCTCGGCTGAATCTTATTTATTCAAGAGTACACATTCATGCCAGCCAACACTTAATTTCAACTCAATTTATGGCTACGGAGCAGATACTATATGCTGATACTTGATCGCCTAAGGGTTTCTTCTCGAATGTACCCAGGACCTTCTTTACTGCAAACCAGGCACTTAGATTTCCTTTTGCATGTCCAGCCTGTTCTTCTGGCATGTCCAGGGGGAACATGCCTTCTTACGCTTAACAAGCATTTAGTAAACATCTACTATGTGCCAGACATTTTGCTGCCCCGGGAACATGGAAACCAATAACCATACTGCCTATCCCTGAAGGCCTCTCGGGTATTGGAAATGTGCAGGCAAAACCACGCTTGGTCCTCCTGGTCTAGGAGAGGCAACAGGGACCAGGGTCATGTAGGCTGTGGTTAACTGTGCCAGAGATCAGACTAGCTACCAGTAAAGTGATGAAACATGATCCCCGAGACCACTAGTCTCCCATTTCTATGTCCTTTTGTCCCAAGGGATCCAGGCCCTTTCCAAGGTATACTTGCTGGGGAATGGATTTTCCCTTTGGCCTGAATTTAAGTCAATAGCTATTTTGTGTATTTAAGGTTAATCTCCAACAGCTGAATGAAATACTCTGGACCTTTGGGGATCGGGCTGCTGGGTGAACAATCTCAGAAAGAAGACTCTGCTATCTTTCTAATACCTATGAAATCATACTAGGGCAGAGACAGATAATACTACCTTTCTCAGGTGTGAGAAGGAGGTGATAGAGGCAGAGGCAAAAAACAGCGACAAAGAACTAGCAAGAGAGAGGTTCTTGCTTTTTTGTTGGCAGGGAGAAGGTGTAGAGCTTGGAGGAGAGTTCAAACTCCCCCCCCTCCGCCCCCCACTCACCTATATTCAGGGCATGTCGGGGCTGGGAGGAGCCTGGCCAGGTCTGTAAGCCAAAGACCAGGGCACGAGAACTGGAAAGTTCCCTCTCCTAACGCAGATGGGTCTTTCTATTCTCAGAAGGAAGGCAAAGAGGGAAATGAGACTGCAACCTTGCACTGGAGCCCCCACTAGGTTGGAAGAACCTGTCTCGCACACCTTTGTCACTGCTGACTGTCCTTTTGCCAATTCTTATCCCCTTGGCCCGTCCTGTGGGTATATGAACAACCATTCCCTCCATTACATCCTCGACAATCACTTTGTGCTACCATTTTCATCAATGAAAAACAAATTTGCTTGTAGCCTATTTGAACCAATTCTTCTGGTTGCTAAAATCAGATATCTTAATCAATAATGGTGTTATTAAAATGAAAAAAATATATGCATATTTTAATTCCGTATGAAAACCTCTTTAAAAGAATAAGAACTCCCTAGGTTTTTAGGACTAAAGCGTCCTTAAAGGTCTCAGTGTCTAACCTTTTTTTTTTTAATTTTATTACGCTATGTTAGTCACCATACATTACATCATTAGTTTTTGATGTAGTGTTCCATGATTCATTGTTTGCATGAAACACCCAGTGCTCCATGCAGTACGTGCCCTCTTTAATACCCATCACCAGGCTAACCCATCCCCCCTACCCCCCTCGCCTCTGAAACTCTCAGTTTGTTTCCCAGAGTCCATAGTCTCTCATCAACCTTCTTGTTTTAAAGACACGGAAACCCAAAGAAGCTTAAAGCCTTGGTCAAGGTGGCACAACCTGGAGGCCACTGCTTCCTAATGGCAAAGAAGATACATCAGTTTTGTTTTTTTTTTTTAAATTGATTGGATAACAGCAACATAATGGTTTTGACTTCAAAAAATTGAAGTTAATAAATGAACTTCTTGCGGTAGCACTCAGAAAGGTCCTGAAAGAACCTCTCTGTCCGTATTTTGCCAGTTTGCCAGTAAATTTTATTACTAGTATTTTCACATACAGGGAGACCTTATAAGCTATGCATATAGATATGCTTTAAAGCAAACTGGAATACTTTTCATTTGGAAATGAAATCCTCTTTTGAATAAATGTCAGATTTTCATTTTTATTTTTTTAAAGATTTATTTATCTATTTGAGAGAGAAAGAGGGAGCGAGCAGGGGGAGGGGCAGAAGGAGAGAGAGAGAGTCTCAAACAGACCCAACACAGGGCTCAGTCCCACGACCTTGAGATCACGACTTGAGCTGAAATCAAGAGTTGGATGCTTAACCGACTGGACCACCCAGGTGCCCCTAAATGTCTGATTTTTAAATAAATAATGTAAAAGCATAAACATAAATAACTTCAAATATTAGGTATCCGTATTTGAATTTTCTTCTTCAAAAAAGTCACTGGGCTTTCACATCACTCTTCATTTTTGTGAAGTTACTCAGCTGTAAACAATTTTCTCGTTCTAAAGAACAGTGACAAAGGGATTTTTAAGAGCTAATCAAATTAACAATGGATGTTCAAAAATAATTTAATTATTACATTTCATTGAGTAGTAAATTTTGTTTAAGTTTTTTGTTTGCTTGTTTGCCACGTCAAATGTTCACGCCTGTGTTCTTTATATAGAATGTGTGATTTGAAAGGCCAAAGTCACTGGCCATTTTGACAACCTTAATTAGCCACTTAAATTGGTAATTACTAGAATAATTATATAAAGTAAAGATCATTGTGGTGTCATCTTTTTAAACAGACCGCCCTCCAGATCCTATTGTTAAACTCTGCCATTTTGGTGTTTAGCTTAAAGAGCTGCCAAGCTTCCCAAATTCCATGTCAGGAGAGGTGGTATGTTGAAACTGAATTAGAAAAACTGACTATTTTCACATTTAGCAGCACAACTAAAGGAACTTTGCCTAATTTGGGTCCATTAATTCTTCTAGTCTCAGAGGTGTTTCCACTTCAATCCAATTGCAAAATATTAACATTTTCAAAGGCAAGTGTTTTTCTCTATTGCCACTCAGTCACATTCATTAAATTTTATTATTTCTACATCATTTAATGTAGGTCAACATGTCGCGTCCAGCAAACAAGCATTTCTTTCCAGCTGACTGACGTTGAAGTGAAAGATAAGAGCAAACAAATCTCACTTTAGTGGGAAAAAAAAACTCCTCTCATTTGTAAACATGAGCATCAAAATCAAGACTACAGAAGACAATGTAGCAGATGTAATGCTGCAACCCAATTACTCCATGCTTATTGTGTCAGAAATGTATTTCTATAGAAGAAGAATCAAATGATGCCCCTTTCAGAGTGGAAGGAGGCTTTGTTTGCAAAGCTTAACCCACTCCTAGGAAAACGACTGAGCACGGACACAGTGTCCAAAGCTGGAGTCATTCCTGATAGCCTGCATTACTGAGAAGTCATGAATGAGGAATGGTTGAGCAGACCAAAAGTGGCCACAGGTCTTCTCTTGTTAAGAAGCTCCTTTCCAAGACCTCTTCCTATGGCGAGTACTCTAGGGTTTCCTTTTCTGTCCTTGCTCTCTCTCGCTTGGATGCTAACTGCATGTGTAATGAGGCTTGCCTGCCTGCCCATCTGCCTGGGGGAACTGGTCTGCAGGACAGAGCAGCTGTGGAGAACACTGGCTCTGGAGCTGGGCTACCTCCCTGTGGCTCCGGGATCCATCCGTGACTAGTCATTTGATCTGGGGTAAGCCCGACCTCAACACATCTCCTTCCTCGTCTCTAGAATACGAATAAAAATACTTTATTGTGTGCTTGTCATGAGGATTAAAAGAGATTGTACGAGTCAAGTCCCTGGCACACAGGATGGGCTCACTATCTTTCCGGGTACACTGTGAAGAAGATGACTCAAGGGACATCATTAGCAGACGCCGACAAACTGGCCATTTGTAAGTCATAATTCCATTACAATCGCTCACGAATGTGCAACCAGCCCACTCTCCTGATGCTGCTTTTAGCACTTCGTTTGCAGTGAAAAGGGAGACTCCCCTCCCCTTACTTTCATATAGTAAATAGAGTCTAAAAGTGGTGAAGCAGACACATCTCTCAGTGGCACGTATATCTGAAAGGAGGAAGTTTGGGACAGAGAAACAAGAAATTAAATAAGTAAAAAGATCTACTTTGGGTGGTGGTCGGAGCCACGAGGAAAATAAAGGATAATAATGGAACACAGAAAGTTGCAGTGGAGGGAAGGCTGAGGAACATCCTTTCACTTGGTGACCCAGGATGACTTCCCTGAGAAAGTGACATCTGAGAATCTGACAGAGGAGGAGAAGCTGTGAGAACTCGGGCAGAGGAATGGCAAATGCAAGGACCCAATCATCTAATCCCCTAATTTCACAGATGAGAAAACGGAGATTGCTGAAGGAGGCATGACTTGGCAAAGAGTCACAGAGCCAGGGTTGGAATTCTGCTGTCCAGACTCACAGGCTCTGAGATTTCCTACACCAACTCCCGAATTGGCCAGATTGTTCAAAGTGCTCGTGGACAGTGGAGGAGAGGAAAGAGCGTCCCAAAACAGGCTGAAAGACAGCCAGTCAAAGGAATTCTGGACCATATCGTAACATGCGGGGAAATCTAGACCTTTAACTCCAGAGAATTCCATCCTTAGAACATTCCTATGTGAAGGAGAGACATCATGTTTTTCTGAGACTCAGTGACTAGAAGAGAAAAAAAAAAAACTTTCATGATTTTTTGATTCTAGCAATCAGATTTTCTGGAATGACCAATTATTTTCAAATCACTAAGGGTTTCAATGATAGCAACATAAATCTTATAAAGCAATGAAGAATCATTATTGCATGTCCTTCATGACTTGTAGTGATCCTGCTTTAAAATTCTCTGGTAAGCAGGGTAACACTGGCCTCACCCTGGAACTCGTCTTCAGGACTGTAACCTGGGTCAGAACTTTTGCAGATTCAGACTGCCTATTTCATATACGTTATGGAATTTTTTACTTAACCTGGAAGCTAAGATTGTATTACAGTTAAGGTGCTGCGTGAAGGAGAAAATACAACACAAACGATCAAGGGACTTTCCAAAGTCACTTAGCAAGGAACCAATCCCATTTTCATACATTTCTAGGTGATCTAAACTTTATTTTTGCCTCAAGCAACTTTTTCCAAGAGTCACGGAATAAACTATACTGTATTGGAGCCTCACACAATTGCCTTTGACAGACAATATACCGCAAAATTATGGCTACAGTTGTAGCTTATTTTTTGTGTTTCTCAAATGTTAATATGTTTATAAATTACCAGAGGATCTTGTTAAAATACATGTTCTCTTCTAGTAGATTTAGCATGGGGACTGGGACCCTGCATTTCTAACAAGCTCCCAGGTGATTCTATACTGCCCTGAATGAGAAATCACAGAAAAAAAAAATGCCTTGTCTCTTGAGTCTCAGTATAAGTTAAAGTCAAACATGTATAGAGCAAATTATTTTCTTTTACGCTGCAGACCTCTTAATCTCATGGCTGATCACGTTTTCCTTTTTGACTTGGCCTCTAGGAAACAGTCTTAGCAAGACTATAGGACTTAATGGTTATGCACTGTATTCACTAATCCTTCTCCGTTAACCTACTCTTGACAACATCTAACTTTCCTAATATTGCTTTTTTGTTGTTGCTAATATTACTATTTACCCCCTAACTCACTATAATTTTTATATGCATCTTTGTTAAGACACTTCGAATAACTCCTTTGAATAAGAAAGTGGATGAAAAAAGAATCGCTACACAACCTAGTTAAATGAAAATATGTGCTCAAGGACACATGATGCACTGGAAAATTTCAGGCACTTGTTGGAGTGGGGTGAAGTGATTGAGATGGAGAAGCAGCCTGTCCTAGTCGGAAGTAGACTGGAGAAGAAATAACCCCACCCTCTTTCACAATATGTTTTTGGCTTTGCCAGATAGATAGCATAGCGATGGCTGAGCAAGTTTATATTTGAAGGACTTAACAGTTGAGCTCTGGTTGCCGTAAGAGGGTTTAACATTATTATGGGTACTTGGAACAGCTTCTTCTCTGGCTTCTAACCTCAGAGGAAAGCTGGAGTGGGCACTGATAGGTATTCTCAATTATCAATGGGAAGGACAGAGCTCCACTTCCTCAGGTAGAGCTAACAATCAGAGTGCAACATCAAGCAAACTCAACTCCTCATGCCTTCCACTTTAGAGATGCTGCTGGAAACCACTACAGAACTGGAAGGTAACGCTCTGCTAGTTACTATTTAGGATGCAAGAGAGGTTCTTTAACTTAGGTGAGGTCTTTAACCCTCTGAGTCTCAATGGCTTCCTCTGTAATTTGTAACAATAATAACATCCTCATAGGATGGCTCTGAGAATTACACACTGAACTCCGTGCCAGGCACTTCGTGGGTTCTCCGTCAGTGGTTTATCCTGACACATGTATTACTGCTCTTTCTCTTTGCGAAGCTTCAGGGAAAATCGATGTGAAGAAGAAGACAGCCAAGAACCACACTCTTTTTTTTTGTTTTTGGACCCATCTAGAAGTTGTCTGGATGCCCTGTTGTTACTGTTTATCTTCAAAGTCACTTTTGCAATGCACTTGAGAAGTAAGGAAAAACAGTAGTAGTTGATATAATCAATAACATTCAACCTTGATGTCGTAAACTAAGTGTTGACTTCTTCACCATGCCAGGGACGTTCCTCATGAAGGAACACAAACAACATAAGCCGTGTGATTATGATTTCTGCTAAAGTGTAAACAGCCTTCTTATGAAGAACCCTGTCAAAACCAAACCAAACCAAACCAAATGAGACTGTGCTGCGGGCACCCAACAGACAGGCCTTCGCTCCGCATCCTGCTTGAACCCGAGCTGCAGACATTAAGACAAGTGTTCTCTTTTCATTATCACTTTCTGCATCTATCACTCACTCTTACTCCCAGCATATGACTTTTTGGAAATTCTAGTATCTCCCACACAAGTGTTTGAAGCCCCTCCTACTCTCAACCATTTACATATCATCAAGTTCAGAGGAGAGGAAATTCTTCCTTCTGCTCCTGTAAACATGTTTACAGACATTACTTCTCAACTGAAGATCTTTGGTCTGTCAGAGGTTCTGCTTCTTATTCAAAGCTCCCTAAACTATCAAAAGTAGTATGATTGGAGGACAGAAGAAGTTACAAAATGTCAAAGGAAAGTGAGTGTATGGAATTTTTGTGATTACTGCAGTCAATACTGCCCTTTCTCAACCACTTACCCTTTATGCTTTCTGCGTACACCCATACTGGGTAAGTACAATCACTTCTGGGAGGACGTTTCCTCTTTAAAAGAAGTTAATAAGCAGAAATACCACATGATCCAGTAATTCCACTACTGGGTATTTACCCAAAGAAAACAAAAACACAAATTCAAAGAGAGATAGGCACCCCGATGTATATTGAAGCATTATTTACAAAAGCCAAGATATGGAAGCAATCCAAGCATCCATCCACAGCAAATGGATAAAGAAGATGTGAGATATATATATATATATATATAAAATATTCCACTATACATATATAGTGGAATATTACTCAGCCATAAAAAGAAGGACGAAATCTTACCATTTGCAACAACAGGAATAGACCTAGCAGGTGTTATGGTAAGTGAAATAAGCCAGAAAAAGACAAATATACCTTATGATTTCTTATTTGTGGAATTTAAAGAACAAATCAAATGTACAAACAAAAAGACAAAAGCCTCTTATATACAAAGAGTGAACTGGTGGTTGCCAGAGGGGTGTTTATTGGGTTGTTGTATGGATGTTGGGTTATTGTATGGATGAAATAGATGAAGGGGAGTAAGAAGCACAAAGTTCCAGTTATAAAGGAAATAAGTCACAGAGATGAAAAGTACTATAGGGAATACAGTCAATAATATTGTAATAATGTATGGTGACAGATGGTGACTACCCTTGTCATGGTAAGCACTGAGTAATGTGTAGAATTGTAGAATTACTGTGTTGCACACCTGAAATGAATGTAACATTGTATGTCATTTGTACTTCAATAATAAATAAAAATAAATAAAGAAGAAGCTAATAATAATAAAAAAAGAAGCTAATAAAGTTAGTTACAATGCAATAATGACTTGCAGCGGAATTTTTGTGTAACAACAGAGTAAATGTCATAAATGCATTCAAGAGTGCATGTAAATAAAGTGGTTCCCATCTGGGAAATACATAAGAGGCTTTAGGCAAAAGTTGACCAGATGATTATTTGTTCCTTGGTCTTCCATTTCTCTGACTCATGCCACCATGTTCCATAAATAAGCTCTATTTCTCTCAAAGTGACAGACCGAATGTGGTGTCAGCAGAAAAGTCATCATTTTTCTTTTGAAATGCTATCAAACATGTATGCAGAAAAGTGTACAAATCCTAGGTTTATAGTTTAATGAATTATAGAAAGCTATATAAATGAACTAATTCACGCAAAAATACAAATACACTTCATACATTTTAAAAGAATAGCTTCCTGTAAAGAATTTCTAATTAGTGGCATTACAACTTTGAGGCCAACGTGGCATGTATATTCAACCAAAGTAAGAAAACACTCAATAAAACTCTCCCACTGACATGGAAGAAATGTTTCTAATCATTTTTCAGCCGAGATTCTGCTCTAAAGAAGCTTGCTTTGTGGGTCTACCATGAATGGGGTGTCTGGAAATCACTTAAACTCTATTCGATCCTGAGATGGGCCTCAGCATGAGTTGTGATTCATTTGTTTTCCATGAAAAAATTTTAGAATAACTAAGGAGCAAATATTTCTCTTTTTAAAATATATGACTTTTGTTCATAACTGTTATGTATTATTATTATTGCTGTTTTTTCCTTTTTAAGAACTTCATTGAAATGCGGTGACATATAAAAATTGTATATATTTAAGGAGTACAACTTGATGTTTTGATATATGTTTATATTGTGAAAAGATCAGCAGGATGAAGTTAAATAACTTAACCACCACCCCTACATGGTTACCACTGTGTGTGTGTTGAGATTTTACTAAAAATCTATCCTCTTAGCTACTTTCAAGTATTCAATCCAGTATTGTCAACTATGCTTTTCATTGGATAGAAATCATTCATCTTGTGTCACTGAAACTTTGTAGTCTTTGACCACCATCTCTTCATCCCCCCGCCTCCTTACCTCCTACCCCTGTAACCCCCATTCTACTCTTTCCTTCTATGAGATTTACTATTTTAGATTCCACATAAAAGTAAGTCCATGCAGTATTTGTCTTTCTGTGTCTGACTTTTCACTGAGCATAATGTCCTCTAGGTTCATCTGTGTCTCAAATGGTGGGATTTCTTTCTTTTTTAAGGTTGGGATATATACCACATTTTCTTTATCCAGTCATCCCTCAACAGACATTTAGGCATGTTTCCGTATCCTGGCTATGGTGAAAATGTTGCAGTGAGCGTGGGAGTGCGGATATCTCTTCCCAATTGTTCTTAAGAGGGATGCAAAATAAAGTTGGCCCAGGTGAGGTTTTTGCCTGCACGGGAGCCTGCCACGGTGCCTTGGGTTAAAACTGAAATCAAGTTTGCTCTGGCTTATAGCTCTACTTTCTTCAGCAACTGCCCTCAAAGTTGGCCTCCTAGTCAGCTGCTCTCACTCAGCATCTCTTTGCTCTGTGTTCTCCATAAGCCACACACATTTTGAAGCTTTCATGTCCTATGTGTATGTGTGTGTAAGAGTATGTATATATTATACACATATCCCATTCTCAGAGTCTGCAACTCATAATTACCTTGTTAATCTGACAACCTTGTCTCTTCTTATTGGATAGAGCAGAGGTCCAACACTACAACAATCTCTCTGTAACATTCTGGAGGATTTGGGTCCCCCAAACAGGGTTTTTAGAAAGGGCACTGTATGAATCTAGCAGCGAGACAGTTTTTCTCAATAGAACCTTCTAGTGTCTTTCAAACGTTCTTCAATAGATGACAGCTTGCTCCAATACACACAATTCTACTTGACTGTATTGAAGTGGGCTACCCATAATCTTCTTCCCCTATCCTATTAATATTCTCCCTTGACAACCAGGATTTGAGGACTCGAAGCAACAAACATAAAGGATCTTAAGGGATTGGATCACGTAAGCCAGGATTAGTCTCCACACATAGTCCAATTAGAAGGTCTTAGGTTCAAAAGGGATGCTCTGCTCCACAGAATCCTACTGAGTGTGGGTGCCAACTCAGAGAACTCATCACCTTCCTGTTTCCCTTTAAGAGTTACCTGATAGAATGAAATTCAAAGCACGTGTCTTCTTGCTGCCAAAATCGCTGCCCAAACTGCCTGACTAGATGTGTAAGATCCAGTGAAATGTCCTGGCAAAAGCTAATTCAGGAGTGTTGGCCAAGGTGCTGAAGTGAGGGGAGGGAGGCAGGGACACCTTTGCCAGTGAGTCGGCCCCTCCCCCGACTCTTTGTAAGACACTGAGCTTATTCATTTTGACAAGATACCCTAGGATCTCAAGACTGACATAAATTCGGAGTAAGTAATGTGCGTGTATCTAGAACACAAATTCTTTATAGAAATTCTAGCACTACAAAACTCAGGAGAACCCCCTTAAAAACAAAACAAAAATCAAAAACAACGTTTAGAGCTGTTCATTCCAAATGCATGCTACTTATTTCTCTGCACTTCTCTACCAGATCGGTCCAGAGATTCAATAAAACAAATCTGCAAAATAACGTTACTGTAAAGTAAATGGCAGGGAATGACAAATCCACAAAGCGGACTGATCATTCCAAAGTAAAATTTATTTTCTATGTATGTTTGAAGATTTTCTTGTTATGTCCACTTTTACTCGAATTGAACCTTCCTCCCCTCCACCCCAAATGTCCTTTCTGACAGTTTATCCTTCCTGCCCTGAAATTGTGCGTGCTGATATCCGAACCACCGGCAGCCCCTGGCACAGGGGTGCAGCCAGTGGTAAGGAAAAGAGAAGGCACCCTGGCCACCAACCCTGGCCACACTCCAATCACCGCCACCCTTTTGGACATCTGATGCCTCTTCCCTCTGCCAGGCAATTAGCTTCCGTTCTGTTCAACTTTCCGACCTCTGGCTTTAGAGAAAAGTCCTGGCTGTGGGAACTGGCTCCGGGCAGCTCTTGGCTCCCTCTTCGGGGTGACTGGCAAGAGTAACACTTTCTTTGACACTCTTAAAAGAAGCCGTTTAATTCCTAATGATATTTCCTGGCAATAAGGAAAATGAAACCCACAGCGTGGGATTCCGGTCCAGCAGAGGCAGGCCAAGAGTGCGGCTGTTGAGCCCACGTCTGACTGTAGCATTCTGCCCACTCGCTCCCCATTCCCTCCAGAGTTGATTTTTTAATTTTTTTTCTCTCCTGACACTTCCACCCTGCAGTGTGACACCTACTGGAACTTATGAGCATCTGGAGACACACGGATAGGATTTGGGCATCGGACGGAATGGCTGGCTGTTGCCCCAGGGATTTCCCGCGGAAATCACCCAGAACTTAGAAGGCGTTTCAACGAGGAAGTAACCAGTAAAGCGATCTTGGCGGGAGAACCCCGTGAACATCTTAGAAAAATACTGGAAACCACTGGATACTTAATGACCCACGTCTCCTCCAGCCGGTTCCCCCGGCCCTTTCTGGAGGCGTATAAAGTGGTTTGTGGCTTTTTACCGCGTGGACGGAGGGTGGTGCGAAGGACATTTATTTCTGCGATAGCGTTAACGCGGGGCTCCCAGCTTCAGCCGGAGCGAGGACCTCAGGGTCACATCCCTTCCTCGCTGCGCACCAGTCGCCAGGGGTGAGGGACACGCGCAGACCTGAGGACAGCGGGGTTCCCTCCCGTAGACCCCCCTACCCCCCAGGTCACTGGCACCCCTCAACCTAGCGCCGATGTGACTCGCGAGGCATTCCCGCCACCTCCCCAGCCCCCAAACCCACACACGTCGTCTCCCACGCTCTGCATTTCTGAGTGTCCCCGGTCCCCCCGCGCGCGCGCCCCTGGCCAGGAAGCGTCGGTGGCGCTGCCTCGCGGAGGGGACGCGGGAAGGGACGCACTGGGCGCTCAGGGAGGCCAGGCTCGGGGCCCCGTGGCGCCCCGGGCGCGCGGGAAGGAGCGGAGGACGCCCCACACTCACCCGCTGCTGCTGCCGGCTGCTGACGGCCACCGCGGCGGCGGACGCGGCGCTGTGCCGGAGCTCGGCCGCCTGCCCGGGTCTCAGCAGGCTCCGGGTGAACCTGCGGGTCCGCTCGCCCGCCATCGCCTGCCGCGCCGCTCGCGCGGGGGCCCGGAGCGCGCGTCCCGCCGGCCTTCCCCGCGCCAACCTTCTCTACCCACCCGCCGTTCAGGAAGCGGAACTCGGAGCCTCTCCCCCCCTCTTCCTCGCTCTACTCGCAAGAGGCGGGTTTTTCTCTCTCGCACCCCCACTCCCCCACCCCCTTTCCTCCACCGAAGCTTCGCGACGACTTTGCAAACTCTGCGCTCCCCGGGCGCGCGCAGCCAACTCGGCGAGCGGCCCCGGCGCGGCGGCTGCGGCGGCGGCGGCGGCGTCTCTGCAGCGGGGGCCGCGGGGCGCGCGTGGGGCGGCTCCAGCTGGCCGGCCGGGGCTGTCCCCGTCGCCCCGGGGACCGGCAGGCCGCGGGGGGAGGGCTCGGGGCGGCCGCCGCGGGGTTCCGGGCGGGGCCTGCCCACGCCTCTCGCCCCCATTTAGAGGCTCCTCGCAGGGCTGGCGCTCTGGCCGCTTTTGCCGATTTAGCCCCTTACCTTCCAAGGCTGGCGAATGGGCGCGGGCGCAGCTTAGTGGGTCTTTCCATCCTTGGGAAGGGGTCAGAGGCTAATTAGGGGTCTGGTGGCTGGGACTCTCCTGCATCGCCAGGGCCAGCCTTTAGAAGTCTTCTTTGCCCAAAGTCCTTCTTCAGGGCCTTGGAAGTCATACACTTCAACCGGTATTCATTCATTAAGCGCCCACCATGTACCAATTCACATTGTTTTGGAAACCCGGGATAAGGAGGGGAACTTACCAGGCCTGCTTTAAAGCTGTGTAGGGCTGGTACGTTTTTTGGGTTAGGGGTGGGAGGTAGCAAATTACCAAGTTAAACAAACGAATTCAAATACGTGAACAAGGACATTTCAGATAATAGAAGCTAAAGAATAATAAACCAGGGTGAAGTGGTGTAAGAGGCTTTGAGGGGTGTATGTGATAGAGTGAGGGGGCTAGAACGGACTTGTGGGTTTACCAGGTGTGTGTGTGTGGGGGGGTCAGTTATGGGGAGGACTTACACTTGTGTTGTTTTTCTGCTCCTGCTCTTAACACACATCCCTCTGGTCTGCACATTGTCTCCAGCCAGCTGATTAAAGCTACTAAGAATTCTCCTGAGTCACACCCAGGGTGGTTCTTTAACTCAGTGTGGGGCTGGCTGTGGAGAAGAGCAGTTTGGGCCCCTAGGATACTAGTCTGGAGAGATCCAGGACAACCACTCCTAAGTATTCTAGGTTTTTCTTAACTGCTTTTTATAGACCCATGACCCTGACATTTTTTCCAAAGCCAATACATAGTTTTAACACAGGGTTGCACTTGTGTATAAAATCTTGAGCAGCTGATAAATGTGCTTGAGTCGGCCCTCTGCTATCTGGGATTCAGTTAATCAGAGGTATTGATTGGACATCATTTCAGCACATTCTGGAAATCAAGATGGGCAGAGGCTTTGTCAGATTTGGGAAGAGCCATCTGAAATATCTGTTGGTTCTACAGTATCCTTCATAAGAAAGTACTGGTCTTACATTATTTGCTTTCACATTGCTAGGCAATATGGGAACAGGGTCACCTTTAAGAGTAAGCAAAGTAGGTGGTTACCTCTGTGGTGACAAATGAATAAATCCTTAAACCATGCCCTCCTCTGACAAGGGTGCTCTGTGTTGATCCCCTTAAATGCACCTTCTCTCTAGAGAGATAAGACATTTTTAAATAAACTTGAACTTTCCAAGTAGAGATGTCTAGTCTTTGTCCCTGATTTCTGAGCATTGCTTGGCACATAGTAGACACTCAATAAATACCGGCTTTGGGATGACTTTCCCGAGGCCCTAGATGGGCTGGTGCCGTCCCAGAGCTCAGAGTGCTTGAGGCCTGGGAAGACAAAAAGGAGGAGAGAAAGGTATGCTGGAAAGGAAGGCCATAGTAATCAAAAGTGTCCTAAGTATAGCACTGAGTATCCAAAACACTGAGTAACCCACACGACCCATTCTCCAACCACAACCATATCAAGCAACAGAAAATCACTTGTGATTCATTACTACGAATTTTACTTTCTCCAGCTTCAGGGGGTCACCCGGAGCATGGGTATGAGATTTGATAAAGTTAAGGAACAAGTGTCTATTCGCTCTATCCATACCCTGTGTGATGTCCATTCCATGGGTCACACTAGAAGGAAGGTAGATGTAAGTGGCCTTTAAACTCAGGATATTTCCATAACGGTGCTCACTGGGACATTCCTCAGCCCTTGACAGTCACCTAGGTTTTAGTTATGCTAAAACAGAGAGCTGAATGTCTCCCCTTGGCCACAGCAGGGACACACACATTCTTTGCTGCAGAAACAGGATTTTAGGTCTGCTCATTTGGAACTCCGACTCTCTGCTGGTCACCTATCTCTGGGTTCCCTGGAGAGATTTGGCTAAGATGTTTTGTAAAAGCAAATCTATGAAGACCCTAATGTAAACTATAGATTTGAGGTGATTTTGATGTGTCAATGTAGGTTTATCAGCTGTAAAAGTGTACTTCTCTGGTGGGGAAAGTTGATAACGGGGAAGGCTATGGATAAGGGGTGGGGGGCAGGGGGAAATCTCTGTATCTCCTTTATTTTGCCATGGATTTAAAACTGCTCTAAAAAACAAGGTCTTTAAAAAAACAAAGAATCAATGTAACACAACAAGGAGAAGACAAATCGCCTAATGGGAGGATGGGCAAAGGATGTGAACATACATTTCTGCAAAGTAAATATGCAAATGGCCAGTGCTCAACATCATTAGTCACTGGGGAAATGGAAATCCAAGTCACAGTGAGATGCCACACCCATGAAGATGGTCATAATGAAAAACATGGGGAAAAAAGGTGTTGGGAGATGTGGAGAAATTAGAACCCTGGTACATCAGTGGTAGGAATGTAAAATAGGCAGCTGCTTTGGAAAACAGTTTGGCAGTTCCTCAAAATGTTAAACATGGGGTAGCCACATGAGGCAGCGATTCCACTCCCAGAGAAATGAAAATATTCACGAAAAGAGTTGTACAACAATGTTCACGGCAGCATTATTCCTGACAGCTAAAAAGTAGGGACAATCCAAATATCCATCAACTGATGAATGGATAAACAAAATGTGGTGTGCCCATACAATGGGATATTTTTTGACATTAAAAAAATGAAGTATTGTTATGAGGTACAGCCTGGATGAACCTTGAAAACATTTTGCTGAGGGAAAGAAGCTAGCCACAGAAGACCACATATTTAAGATACCTTTTTTATGAAACATCCAGAATAGGCAAATCGAGAAACAGAAAAGTAGATTTGTGGTTGCCTAGGGCTACAGTGGCTTGGAAAAAAATGAGGAGTGATGGCTAATGGGTACAAGGTTTATTTTGGAGGTGATGAAAATGTTCCAAAATTAATTGTGGTGGAGGTTGCACAAGCAACAGATTACAGTTGTAACTTCTGGGAAAGGGAACTTGACGGCTGGGAGACAGAAGTGTGTACAATTATTAGAACATAGTATACACCTTGTACTATACTTACACCCTGTGTGCTTATTGAATTTTGTATCACACATACAATAACCTATTTACAAACAAACAGAATAATATGTTATAAAGAAATTAAATTAAGAGTGAGAAAACGGTCATAGCTACAGATTCAATACAATTCAAAACTAAAAAAAATGCCGTGAAGTCTGTTAGGTTTCTTGGCTCATATTTCTGCTTGGACTTCATCTTCTCCACCCCCACTTTGTTTCAGTCACCTCACTTGGCTGCATTCTGCCTTCTGTATGTGCCCCCTTTCATTTTAAAAGACACCAATACAGAAACATACCCATCCTGATTCCCATTTCTCAGAGAACAGTTAGTTAACGAAACAAGTGAATCTTCAGTGGTGTCTAGTATTGAGAATAGTGGTTACAAGAACATGCTATGGACTCCAACTGCCTGGATTCAAATCCCAGTTTTACTTCTTCCTCCAGCAGGTTATGAAACTCTCTAAACCCCAGTTTCCCTATTTGAAAAGTAGGGATAACAGTGGGTACCTGTGTGGCAAGGCTTATGGAAGTCAGTTCAACTTTCTTAAAAAGTACCTAGCACGGAGACTTCAGGGAATACTTTTGTTACTAGAGTTGTAGAACAGTTAGGAATTTTTAAATCTTTCACATAACAATTTGATACGTTTATTTAATACATTTAATCATACATGAATACATTCAATTCTCATAAGAACCTCTGCAGTGAGCAGAATGCCATTGTACAGGCAAGACTGTGGACATCCAGACATTCTGAAGACAGTGTCTTCACCCAAATCAACGACTCTGGAATTTCATGAACAATAATAACAATATAATCTTTATATTATAATATTCACCATTATCATGTAATAATGTCCAATAATAACATCCAATAATAACATAGTGTACTGCAGCTTGGAATACAGTTTCACAATATATTATTTCATCTGTGTTTTAATATATTGTTTTCTTAATTTTTTTTTAAGATTTATTAATTTGAGAGAGAGAGAGAAGGAGAGAGAGAGAGTGAGTGGGGGAGGGGCAGAAGGAGAGAGAGAGAGAGAGAGAGAGAGAGAAAGGAAGAATCCTCAAGCAGACTCCCGACTGAGCCTGCAGCCTGACATGAGTCTTGATTCCAGAACACTGAGATCATGACCTGAGCTGAAGTCAAGAGTCGGATGCTTAACTGACTGAGCCACCCAGGTACCCCTGCATTTTAAGATATTGTAAAATGGGGTTGTTCAGCCTACTGATCTTATGCCTCATTGTCTATAATTCTAGATGGATCACTAAAGAAGCTCCCAAAGTTCACAGAAGAGGCATTTTAGGAATCAGTGGCAGCAAATTTTGTTCCATGACCTCAAATTTAAGCTTTTACATTCTATATTTTCTAGTATTTAGAATGTGTAGTCTACAATCAAGTATTATCAAGTTCTCATTCTTCTCTTTATTTGGGTTGACATGGATCAAGCCATTCAATCAGAAAGAAATAAACCTGCTCAACAGACATTTATGGAATATTAACTATGGACAGGATCTCACCCCAAACCATGGGAGCCTAGAGCCTAGAACCATAATGCCTAGTCTGTACCTCCACGCGGCTTAATATGAAATAGAGAAACTGACTTACAAAACATTAGTGAGCGGGGGGGTAAGATTTTGGAGATGGACTCTATCAGCTAGGACCTGTGTTCACATTTTATGTTTTATATTCTTATGTCTCTAATATTAAAAAAAAAATGGCCCAAATAACATGGAATTTTCTTCTTCTTCCTCCCTCCCTTCTTTCCTTCCCCCTCCCTCCCTTCTTTTTTTCTTCCTCCCTCCCTTCCTTCCTCCCTCCCTTCCTTCCTCCCTCCCTTCCTTCCTTCCTGCCTTCCTTCCCTTGATTATTTAAAATGAAGTTGTCCATAGCTCTCACCTGTCATCCTCTCTATTACTTTGCCCAAGGCTGATTACACCGGTATTATGTGTAAAGAAAGGAAAATTTTCATAACCAAATAAGTATAAACGTGAAAACTGTACTGTCTTTTCCAAAATACCTAGTGGTATAATGGTGTGAAAATTTAGTGATTAGTTTAGGAGTCTGAAGACCTGGGTGTCAGTTCAAGTCTTAATACTAACTGATTGCAGAAACAAATATCCCTTGCACTAATTCCATGGCATTAAGCCTCTTCTCCTAGGTGATACCAAGTCCAGTGTATCCTGGGGATCAGCCTGGACATCAGCATGTCTGGAGGCTTGACTATTTCAAGTTTGTCTAATTCACACTATTTACAAAGTACACTCATAATATCATTTGATTCTCAAATCATTCATCCTAAAAGGCAGATATGTGCAGGTAATATTGTCCCCACTGTCCAGAGAGAGAGTTGAGAGAGAATTTAATAACATGGAAATTAGAAGGAGGCCTGTTTTGCTATTAATAAAAGGACAAAGGTATAAGAATACAAATGTTCAGTTAAAATTATTTTCTGATATGGTATCAAGCCTTCCTTCATGATTCCCTATTGAGGGAAAAGTATATATATCCTACCTTTTTGTAATAGGAAAAGAAGCCCAAAGAAGCAGGTGACTTGCCCTGACAATGTAGTTACTATAATTGGGGTGGGTAAATTAAAATAATTGAATTTGGCTATTAAAAAGGATACAACTTGTCTTATTCAGCAATAAGTAAATGAAGTGTCAGAATTGTAAAACCAAAATATAAGAAAGGTACTTTGCTGTAAACATTTCTTTCTTCTTTAATATTAAGAAAAAAATGAAACAATTGAATTCACATAGAGTGGCTTTTTGGTTGGATACTATTTCATAAGGTATAATTTTTTTTCACCTTGCCAAGGGAATATTATAAAGCAACAAGAAAAATATGATTTGAATGATGTAATATATGTGGGGATACATTAGTCCTTGCTAGAGCCATTTGACAAAGCTGAGTGCTCCCATGTTGTTTATGGGCAACAGTATTAAATTTGATATGGATTTGTTACTGTGTTTATAAGAGAGATCACTCTTTGGGAGAAAATTACACTGAAGGTAATGATTTGAATGTGAATGTGAAGCTCTCCGCCCGGCTGTGTATTTTGCCCATAATCCACATGCAGTAGGGCATTCTAGCACTGTTAATCCATTGGAATCCTTGGGGGGGGGGGGGAGAAGTCAAAGAGAGGCACACAGTTGAAAGAAAAGATCAGTTTCAACTGAAAACCAGCCTCTGGATTCTCCTTCCTACTTTGTCTTTAATCTGTAGTCTAGCCTTAGGGAATTAATGTCCTGGGATCTTTATTCCTCCATCTGTAAATATTATTCAGAGGCAGATTTTGGCTTGATATGAGGAAGAAGGAAATGATTAGTAAATATAGAATGGGAACTTTTCAATTTCTTGCATGCATAATTAAACCCTGTACTTACTTTACTCTTCTAGGCATTTCGATTTTCTCCTCCTCTTCTCCGAGGTATTGATAACTCCAGATACCCTCTATTCTCACAAAAATGCACCTTGACATATAATAAAATTATAATTATTTCTTTTATTTTTTTAAAGAGAGTAACATAAAAATAAATCTGTTTTCTAACATTTCACTGAGAGTTTTGTATCTCTATGCATGAATGAAATTGGCCACTTTTTCTTTTTTGGAATGAACTTTATTACATGTTGCCGGGAATATTTGCTAGCTTCCTAAAGTGGATTGGTGCAATTTTTGTCCCTTTTCATGACCTTTAATAATTTAAATAACATTGGGATCATTTGTTCTCCAAAGGTTGAAATAGAATCCAGCTGTGGGAACATCTGGTCCTGGAGCATTTTTTAATGGGAGATCTATAATCACTTTCAAATCCCTTCTATTGTAATTGGCCTACTCAAGATTTACACATCTTCTTTTAATTCTTCATAATTTATATTTTACTGAGAATATCACCCATTTTTCCCAAGTTTTAGAAACATTTGCCTTAGAATTGCATTTAGCATTGATTTATTTATTTTCCCCTAGTATGTGTTCTTTTTAATTTTATTATAAAAAGATTTTAAACATGCCTTAAAAGTATCAAAAAGAATACAGTGAACGCCCATATAACACCTCGCTATATTTAACCATTTTAAATTAGACAAGTCATGACCCTTCAACTCTAAATAATTCAGCATTTATCTCTAAGAAGTAAGGGCATTCTTTTGCATAACTGCAGTATCATTTAATACACTGAACTTAATTAACAAAACTCTTTTAATAACTTTTATCACCCAGTTCATTCAAATTTCTCCGTTTCCCAAATACCTTTTATTGATAGCTGATTCATCAATCCAGAATTGAATCCTTGAAGACGCATTGTTTTGGTTGTCATGTCTCTTAAGCCTTTAACTTAAAACCCTTCCCCCCCCCCCCATTTGGTAGTGGCTTTGGTTAAAAAGACCCAGTGGTCCCACAGGTTTTGTTTCTTCTTACTAACATTTAATTTGTTTCTTTTTATCTTTTTTCTTGTTCTTAATCTGGGATTTTTTTACTTCTTCCTTTTCTTTTCTTCTTCTTTTTTTTCCTTAATTGGGTTCTTAAGGGAGATGATCTATTGTATTAGTCTCTTCAAGGAAATGGTTTTGGGTTTTATTAGTTTGCTTATGTTTTACTGGTAATTTTTTCCTTGATAGGGTGATACCCTCTTAATACAGGAATCCCAGATATTAAAGAAGAAAAAAAATAATATTTTAATACATAAAAACTTAAATTTTCATTATTGCAAATATATAATAAAAAAAGCCATTAGGCAAATTATATAATTGGGGAGAGCTCTTTGTAAAATATGTATGTCTTATATATTTGTTGTTTTTACTACTGCCCTTTGCTAACAGTAATCAGAAGTCATGGCATTACTGACCACTTCCTTCATCAAGCGAGGAGAATGGTACACCAGATACATACTTAACAAATACCAAGTGATTGTTTATTTTCCAAAAGAGATAGAAAGTGTGTTTTTTTCCTAATAGGCAACCTCAAAAGAAGCATATTAATACTCAAATCTATTCATATAGTTTTTCAAAGCATTAATTCCATAACCTGAATAAGTGGGAAGAAGATAGTTGGAGAAAAATGTTTTTGGCACATCTAATTGATAAAAAGAAACTTTTTTTTTTCCAGGACATTTTTCTTTTGAGAAAAATCTATCTTTGTAGTCCCAGCCCTTTCTCAGGCCTGTGGTTTTGGTGTGAGCTTGCATCTGCGCTAACCATTTCCTGTGCATATGCTCTGTTCACCTCTGCTCTTGCTGCTGTAAAAAGAAGTGAAATAGAAATAAAATAGCATTGCACAGAGCTCCCTTTTTAAAAGGGAGAAGGCAGGGAAAGGAAAGCAATAAAAACCGTACATGCATTTCTGAAGCCCAAAACAAAAATGGCAGATTGACTAGTGTTTTTCAATAGACTAGTCTATTCAAATGAAAGCTAGTGGGCTTTTGTTTTTTCCAGAATGATCATTAGAATTTATTAATACTGAAAAAAAAAAAGAATTCATTAATATGAGACTAGAGTAGGATTTTTCGTAACTTTATCTTGTAGCAATTTCTCATGTGTAGGCTTTAAACTGTGTTGCTGTTCTAAGTTAATAATGAATATTGTCCCCTTTCTCCTTATTTGTTTATTTGCTAGAGGGACAAAAAGAAGTAAAATTGCTGTTCTTACAGAAGTGTTAAAAGCAATAGGAGAGTTATTATGAAACTAGTCTAAAAAATCCTAATATGATCAAAGTACTTTTTGTATATTTTTCAAGGGTGCAACTGGCATTATCATGTGCACAAAGCTCCAAGCTCACATTAACAAGAGGCCTTTCTAATACCTGCCACATATCCTGTCTTCTGTTAAAGAAATGCTTGGATGGGAACTACTTGAAAGCGCATGAAGATGATTCTTAAAGCTCAATAAAATATTCCATAAAGGCACCAGGTTTTTACTACCCTTTTCTGCTTTCCTTGGTTCCAAGATTTCTCCGACCAATGTTGGTCAGTTTGAAGTATATCAGTGAAGGCCAAACTTACTGGTTAGTATGTAAATCTCCTTAATAGGCTTTATCTCAGGTGTTGGATATGTATTCTCCTGTTGGATTCCCATTCTGCACAGGGATAGAGCGTCTGATGTATGGATGATAAGTCCGCTGGTAACAGCCCATGGGCTACGCTTGGGTGTAAGTGGATTGAGTCATTTCAGAGACTGCCAAAGCTGGAAATGGTCACAGAAATTATCTAAGTCATGTTTGTTTGTTTTGCTTTATTGTTGTTGTTGTTGTTGTTTTGTTAGTGTTGTTGTTTACAGAAGGGGAAGTGGACCCCCAGAAACTGAGTGTTGTATCTAAGATCAGCTAATTAGTGAAATCTACTTGGTGGCAAAACTAAGAATGCTACCCAGATATAGTGCTAGTTCAATCTCTATTCCAGTGTATCATGTTGAAGGAAGACAAAAGGGAGAAATGTCAGAGGCTAGTGACATTAAATTAAATACCATTCTGATAAAGTGTTCTAGATTTATAGAACCACTGGAGTCCTGGCCCTACCTATAGGGTCATGGGTGGTGAAACCACCTAAAAGCATAAAGTTGAACAAAAATCAAAATGGCTGCACTCATGCTTCAGTGAAACTCGATTTTAAACTATGTAACCTCTTTCCTCTCTTCTGCAGAACTCTTCTCCTCCTTTCTTAGCTTTTTGTTTCAAGAACCTGGTACCACCTTACAGACATGACAAAGGAGGTTGGTAGTATATACATAATTCCTGTCAAAACCGGCTGGATCCTGTATTTCCCTATAACCCCCCACCTCTAGCCCCTTCCTCTGGGGGGCTTGCAGTCTTTGAAGGACATGGCGGGGTGTAGATTCTTTGGCCCAGCAAAGCAATAAAGCTATTTGTTCTTCTTTATCCCAAACTCTGTCTTCGAGTTATATTTTGGCTCCAAAGCACAGAGGTCGGTTTTTGAGGCAGTGGGACCAGAGAGAAACATGAATATCCAGAATTACCTTTTCCCCCATTTTTTGGCCTGGCCCTGCTCATATTTCAAGATTCACATCAGAAACCACCTTCTTAAGGAGGTCTTTTTCTCCCCTCACAATCTGTTATCTGTCCCTTCTGCTATATCAAATAATACTCCCTGCATCTTGTAGTTTTTGTTTACATGTTCTTTCTCCATTGATAACTGTTATCAATCACTGAGTACCTACAATATGCCAGGTATCTTACCAGGAACTTTGTGAAAGCTGTGATGAGTTCTTTAAAAACCCTCTGAATCAGGTGTGATTATTCCCATTTTTACAGATGGGAACACTGAGGTTCAGACAGGTTAAGTAGTTTGACCAAGGGCAGACACCTACTAGGATAAGAAATCCTATTACAAGTCTCCCAATCCTACATCATTGCTATGTGACATACTGATTAAATTCAGGGTCAGAGGACTGTGGCCATAGATACTAGACTTCTCTCATCATCCATTATACTTCTCTGCTAGACTGAGGTTGAAAAGCTAAAACATATGTTTTAATGACTGAGCCACCCAGGTGCCCTAAAACATACATTTTAAAAAAAGATTTTATTTTTTTATTTGAGAGAGAGAGTATACACATGAGTGGTGGGTGGGGAGGGGCAGAGGGAGAGGGACAAGCAGACTCCCTGCTGAGCGGGGAGCCCTCTGCAGGACTCTATCCTAGGACCCTGCAGGACCCAGAGGTCATGACCTGAGCTGAAGGTAGATGCTTAATCAACTGAGCCACCAGGCACCCCTAAAACCTATATTTTTAGAACTCCCTTGAGTTCAGGATCCTGGAGATGATGCAAGGCATGCAGTTAGAAGCACTGGTGTGGGATTTGGAGGCAGTGGTAACATTGCTGGCCATCTTTCTGATGTTATGGTGACCGGAAAGCAAGATGGTGGGAATGTGAATGTGTAGAAGTAGGCAGGGAGGCCAGACTCAAGGATCCAGGGCCAATCACCAGCTTTGAGGTTTCAGAGGCAGTTGTGGTAGCAGCCTCCAAAACTTCCTGGCATCTGGATCACAATTTTGAGGTATACACATATCCTTGGACTTGATAGTCCAAGAGGGGCTCTTGAGTTGGGGGCTCACCTGGCCTTTCACAATGCTTTTGTAAAACTACATTTTTTATGACATTTCTCTTGGCTTCAAACACCCAGAGTGACACAGTGGTATTTCCCATATCTATTGCTATAGCTATGGACTGAAAACACAATGATTTATTATTTATCATGATTCTGGAGTTGGTTAGAATCTTCTGCCTTCTCATGGTTGACTGGGATCACTCATGTGGCTGTATTTAGCTAGGAGCTCTGTTGAAGCTGGACCATCTGAGATAGCCTCACGGGTCTATTGAGGTGCCCTGGTACTTTGCCTTTGGCCCTTCTCTCCACATGAGCTTTCATTACTAACCTGAGCAGGAAGCAAGAACTGTTATTAGTTACCCAAGTTAGAAATGATATAATTCTGTATGTAAGTAGGAGAAGTACAAGTGGCAGAAACCACAGAAAAATCTGAGATCAACATCAAGAGGAGAAAGGATTCAGGTATGAGACAGGCCAAATGTCTCATTTTCCCATTATAATTCTGCAAAATGAATTTTATCATCCATTTATGCTACCAACATTGTTTAGTATATATTATTTAAAGTAAACATTTTTGGTGCTTGCTGTAGAAAAGTTCTGCCCTTGAGGAGATAAAATAATACGATACAAGAGCATATAATAATCCACACAGAGGAAGTCACTATCTCCACTAGGCCTTCAGGAAAGCTGTCTAGGAAAAGTGAACCTAAAGGAAGGTCTTGAAGGCTTAGTAGGAATTTGATGGGATGAATAGGTTTGTTTGAAGGAAAGGGGAATAGCATAAAATTTGAAGAAAGTGTCACAGCACAAACCTCTGCTTCTAAAGATGGTGGGATGCATAATCAAGAATGAGGAAAGCTGGAAAATCAAGTGATTGGAAAATCAATATGTGATTGTGTGTGTGTGTTATTCTGTAATATACAGACAAAACGTCAATGAGGTTATAGTTTTGAACAACATAATTAACAAAAGACCTACACACTTGAAGTGATCAAAATATACATTCTTTTTTATTATTTTTACAGACTTTATTTATTTATTTATTTATTTATTTATTTATTTATTTATAGCACAAGTGATGGGGAGGTGCAGAGGGAGAGGGAGAGAGAATCTCAAGCAGACTTCGTGCTGAGCCTTGAGCCCCATACGGGGCTTGGTCTCACGACCCTGAGATCATGACCTGAGCCAAAATCAACAGTGGGATGCTTAACTGACTGAACCACCCAGGTGCCCCTAGACTTAATTTTTAAAGCAGTTTTAGGTTCACAGCAAAATTGAGTGAGAAGTATGGAGAGTTCTTGTATACCTTTTGTCCCCACCAACTCACAGCCTCCCCCACTGCATCAGCAACATGCACCACGATAATACGTTTGTTACGGTTGAGGAGCATCCATTAACACATAGTGATCACTCAAAGACCACAATTGCCATTAGGGTTCACACTTGGTTTTGTATGGATTTTGACAAATGTATAATGACATGTATCCACCAGTATACTATCATATAGAACAGTTTTACTGCCCTAAACATCCTCTGTGCTTTGCTATTTATCCCTTCCTCTCCATTAATCCCTGGTAACCAGTGACTTTTTACTGTCTTTATAGTTTTTCCGTCTTCCTGAATAGTTGCTAATATTTTGTTGAAGATTTTTACATCTATGTTCATGAAAGATGTTGGTCTGAATTTTCTTTTCTTATAATGTCTGCCTGATTTTGGTATTAGGGTAACGCTGGCCTCATAGAATGAATGAGGATATATCCCTTCTCTTTCTGTCTTCTGGAAAAAATTGTAGAGAGTTAGCAAAATTTCTTTCTTAAATGTTCTGTAGAGTTCACCAGTTAAATCATCTGGGCTTTCTGTTCTTGAAGGTTATTGATTATTGAATTTACTTATATATAGGCCATTCAGATTGTCTACTTCTTGTGTGAGGTTTGGCAGATTGTGTCTGTCAAGAAATCAGTCCATTTCATCTATGTTATCAAATTTGTTAGCAGAGAATTACTCATAATAATCCTTTACTGTTCTTTTAAAGTCTGTGTGCTCTGTAGTGACATCTCTTCTTCCATTTCTGGTATTAGTAATTTGTGTCTTCCTTTTTTTTCTTGGGTAGCCTGGTTAGAGGCTTATTAATTTTGTCGATCATTACAAAGAAACTGCTTTTGGTTTCATCAATTTTCTTTATTGATTTTCTGTTTTCAATTTCATGATTTCTGTTTCTCTAATTATTACTCCTTTTCTTCTGCTTACTTTGGATTTAATTTGCTCTTCATTTTCTACTTTCTGAAGATGGAAGCTTAGATTATTGATTTTAGATCTTCCTTCTTTTCTAATATGTACACCCAATGCTATACATTTCCTTCTAAGTACTGCTTTTGCTGTATCCCATGAATTTTGGTAAATTGTATTTTGTGCAGTTTTAAAAACACATATGGAATATATATATATAAATTAGCAGATACTTGGACAAAAGGGAATACACAAATTAAAGAATAGGAATCCTATAATATTTATTCCCCTTCATAGTGTAAAAATGATACAAACCAATGGCAAAGATATAACTTTAATGTTCCCATATGTTTTAGAATTAAGAAATAAATTTCTAAATAATCTAGATAAAAAACATCATAATGAAAATTAGAAAATAGGTTGCAGTGACCTATAACACCTATGCTGTATATAAAATCTTATAAGATGTGGCTACATCAGCACTTTGAAGGAAATTTATATCCTTTGATACTTATGTTAATATAAAAAATTAAAAATTAACAAGCTTAATTAATTTCTAATTATATAAGAAATTAGAAAAATAGTAGTAAGATAAATCCAAAGAAAGTAAAAGGTAGGTAGTAATAAAAATGACAAATTAATGAAATAGAGTAGAGACATACAATGGAAAAGCTCAACAAAGTAAAAAATAGTTCCTTAAAGAGAAAAAAATTAACTTTGATAAATCCCTGAGGAGACTGATCAAGCAAATAGAAGACACATGTACCAACATTAAGATTGTAACAAAAGCCTGTGGTAGATTAATAGAAGATGCAGAAAATAGGAAATTACTAATGACTCAACAGAAATTAAAAACTTAATAGGTAAACTTGTGGCAAAAAACTGGAAAATTTAGACAAAAGGAAAACGTAGCTTATTGAAACTTATTCAATAAGAAATAGAAAATCACAATAGTCCTTTGGTCATTAAGGTAAGTTATTTGAATCAATCTTGAAAAAATATTCCAGGTCTTAGAGCACTTGGGTGGCTCAGTTGGTTAAGCAGTTGTTGATTTCAGCTCAGGTCATGATCTGAGGTCCTGGGATCCAGCCCCACATTGGGCTCCATGCTCAGCAGGGAGTCTGCTTGAGGATTTGTTTCCCCCTTCCTGTGCTCCTCCCCCTACTCGTACTCTCTTTTTCTCTCTCACATAAATAAATAAATAAATAAATAAATCTTTAAAAAAATAAGAAAGAAGGAAGGAAAGAAAGAAAGAAAGAAAGAAAGAAAGAAAGAAAGAAAGAAAAGGAAAGAAGGAGAGAAGGAAAGAAAGAAAGAAAGAAGGAAAGAAAGAAAGAAAGGAAAGAAAAAAAGAAAGAAAGAAAGAAAAAGAAAGAAAGAAAAAAGAAAGAAAGAAAGAAAAAGCAAGACAGAAAAACAGAAAAAAGAAATATTCTAGGTCTAATTGACCTCACTGGGCAGTTCTAACATTCAAAGAAGAAATAATTATAAAATTATACAAGGTCTTCCAAAGACTGTTTAGCCAGACTGAGAACTGGAGCTGCTGGGGGAGGGAGAAGGGCAGCCACGGTACAAAGGAAGTAGGTATATAGCAGGGTTGTAAAGGAGGTAGGAGTGGTCAGCCTCCAGAGGAGGCATGGGAGCAGGTTACTGAGCTCCTTGCTTCATGGGACTGGACTCCCCCAAAAAGCTTCCGTCATTTTTGCAACACAGAGTGCTGTTTCTAGTCCAAGCATGAGCTTTTCAATGTGGAGCAATTCCAGCCCCCTCTCTCAATAGCATGAGTGGGGCTGTTCTTTAAGGCCAGCCCTGAAAGGCTATAAGTATTTTATATACTCCTTGGGGCAGGAAGGGGAAACTGGTGTTTAAACAGCTAGTACAGGATAGAAGTTATCTTCATAGCTTATGCTGCACATCCTTACTAAGATATATGGTCCCAGAATCCTATTCATTATTCAATATGCTTTGTGATTTTTTCTCATTTCTGTAGCTTATTTCAAAGTCGTTTCCTTGGCTTGGAATTTCCTCTCTGCTTATCTTACTTCCAACCATCATTCAAATCACAGCACTAGCCAATCATTTCCTTTGGTGCTTTCCCTGACCAAACCAACAGACCCTGCTTATTATCTAGCAGTGGCCGGGGAGATGGGAGATGGCAGGGTAGGGACAGGGGTGGGGGTGTGTTTGTGTGTGAGGGAGATGGGGAGGAGGTTGGGGGAGCAGGCTAGTGCCCCCAGGGCTGATTTTCTGAACCACTTCCAACTAGAGCAATTTTAGTTTCCTTGTGGCAGGAATGATGTCATTTCTCTTTGTATCTTCTGCAGCATCCTTATGTATCATTTTCATCCAATTACATTTATGGAGTAGTTATTGATAAAATATATACTATCATGATCAGAATTTGACTACAACCTGAAAGTCGTTTACTTTGGGAGCTTTCTTTACATATCTCAAAGGCAGATCAAATAATTTCTTCTCTTATTATATATGAAGAAATGTTATATAATTCTCATTTATTTTGATATATAAAGATGTAAATTATGTGAAAGATGTTATATACAAACATATATAAAGATGTAAATTATTTGAAAGGAAAACTATATGGTACATACACTAATTTAATATTCACACTGCTGGATCCTGATGTGGTATTCTCTGTGTCATGTAATGTTTTGCTTATATGCAAAATAATGTATTTAATATCTACTCCCAATATATTTGACTTTTTAAAAATTTTTTTTAAAGATTTTATTTATTCATTTGAGACACAGAGATACAGAGAGAGAGAGAGAGAGAGAGAAAGCATGAGCAGGGAGAGAGGCAGAGGGAGAGGGAGAAGCAGGCTCCTCGCTGAGCCAGGAGCCCGATGTGAGGCTCGATCCCAGGACCCTGGGATCATGACCCGAGCTGAAGGCAGACGCTTAACCATCTGAGCCACCCAGGCGCCCCAATATATTTGACTTTATCCTCCTTGTAATATTCAAGGAATGTAAGGAAATTATTTTAAAATGTATTATTCATATTGACATATTCTTCAGTGGGCCATATGCCATATGATGCAAATTTCTCATCCTTATTTATGCAATAATTAATATAAAGATAATAGTCATATAACTTAGCAGTATAAAAACAATATCATACATTTAATGTATCCATTCATTCAATGGATATTTCTTATGGGCCAGGCAATGTTAGGTCCTGGAGTTAGAAGGTAAGTGAGATATATTTACCTTCTAGGTATATAGAGTGTATCTCACTTACCTTCTAGGAGGTATATCCTCTTGTCCTAGGACCCATCTTAGTTGAGGGAGAAAGACATCATATAATTGACTATTAATTGATTATTAGTTATAATTGTGGTAAGTTTTGTCAGGGAGAATTGTTAAGTGTTTAAAGAGTGTTGTAGTGGAACCTGAATTTGTCTCCAGGGAAGTTAGGGGTGGCTCCTATCTTCATTTCTTGGGAGTCAGAAATCAGAGTTTGGTACCCCCTTTGGAGTAAACAAGCAAAACTACTATTCAACTGCAAAAGTAGAGTCATGGGAGAAGATACTCTCAACTTTCAGAATTCAATCATTTAAGGGGCGCCTGGGTGGCTCAGTCATTAAGCGTCTGCCTTCGGCTCAGGTCATGATCCCAGGGTCCTGGGATCGAGTCCCACATCGGGCTCCCTGCTCGGCGGGAAGCCTGCTTCTCCCTCTCCCACTCCCCCTGCTTGTGTTCCCTCTCTCGCTGTGTCTCTCTCTGTCAAATAAATAAATAAAATCTTTAAAAAAAAAAAAAAAAAAAAAGAATTCAATCATTTAAAAATGATAACTGTATCACAGCCTTTGAAAATGAAATGAATCGTTTAGGGCATGATTTAGATATTTATCAGTGTGCTTTAAGAGTAAACATCAATGGGGGCACCCGGGTGGCTCAGTTGGTTAAGCATGTGACTCTTAATTTTGGCTCAGGTCATGATCTCAGGGGCTTGAGATCAAGCCCAGTGTCAAGCTCCCCATTCAGTGGGGAGTCTGCTTGGGATTCTTTCCCTCTGCGCACCCCCCACCTCCGCTCACTTCCTTGCTTTCACATGTGCATTCTCTCTCTCTCAAATAAATAAATAAATCTTTTAAAAAAGAGTAAACTTCAACAACACTCTAAAATTGATAGTTCACGTGTCTCATTGTCAAGAACTAAAAATCAAGGATGAATATATGGAAAGATGTCTTTGAAGAAATCCTCTTTTCTGATCCATTACTTTAAATCCAGCGAGGCAGATAGTGAGATCACATGAAGAAATATTTTCAAGGATTTAGAATGACATATGGCAAACATTTTATGCCTTCTCCTCTGCCCATCCAGGGGTTAGTGATCTCTTCTGGTAAGGTCAAGTCACTTGATGGGCTCCTGAAGAGTACTGTGCTGTCAATCGCAAGGTGTAGTAAAAGTCTGCCTTTAGAAAAAACTCATTTGGAAACTTATTTTTCTATGTCTCTTAGTTTCCTGTGGCTGTGGTGCCACAAACTTAATGTGGTTTCTAGTTCTAGCTGAAACAACACACACTTATCCTCTTTCGCTTTTGGGGAGGTCAGATGTCCAAAGTCAGTTTCTCTGGGCTGAACTTATGGTTTGGCAGGGCTCCACTTTCTTGCCTATTCCAGTTTCTAGAACTGCATTTCTTGCTTTCCTTTTTTCCTGTCCTCTTCATCCATCTTCAGGGCCAGCGGTGGAGCATCCTCAAAGCTCTCTCTGGTCCCTTTGCACTTCACTTTCTCCTCTCCCTTGTTTGGAATCTTTTACCTCTCTCTTATAAGAACATGCAATGGCATCTAGAGCCCATCCAGATAACCCAGCATAATCTTCCCATCTCACAAATCCTTTATGTAATCATATCTGCAAAGACACTTTTGCTATAATAAGGTAATATTCACAGGTCCTGGGGATTAGAACATGGGTATCTTTTGGAGAGGACTGGGGTTGGGAGGAGGACATTTTTCAGCTTACCTATCTCCACATATCCCTTTACTCCCCTGTGTATGCTTACAGCTTTGGGAGCAGCTCAAACACTTAGGTTTTATTTTGTCATTTCAGAATATATTCTTAATTATTTTTCAAAAAATTTCTCTTGCTTAATTTAACTCCCTAGTAAGAAATTTCTTCCCTTTGTCTACACTTGGAGGGGGAACAACAGGCTGTTTGCTGTTTTTGTCAGCTGCATAACAGTGAAAGTCCCTAATCATGCTGTCATTTAGAATATGGGACTGACAGCTATCATTTTCATAAATTCCTACCATAAGGCATGGCAAGGCCAAGCTCTATAGTTTCTCTTCTCTTAGGGAAAGATTTTATCTTTCTGTCTAGTTCTGAATTTTGTTTACCCATTTCTTTGAGAGTATTGAAGTAGTTATATCATGAATGAAGAAAAAATGTGAAACAATCCATGCCAAACCAATACTATACTACTTTCCTGTGCTAAGAAAATATGTCTATTTTTCTGGAAACAACTCTGATTCCATGATTTTATAAGTATCCTTAATGTTTTTCATCAAAACTGTGAACTTAGAATGACATTATTATCCTGGAATAGGCAATTAATAAGGCAGGTTGCACAGAGCAAGTAGTGGTTTGGAACTTACCCAAGAAGCAGAGTGAATCTTCAATGCCCCCCCCCCCCCGCAATGGGTACTAGTTGAGATGTATTCATTTTAAGATACAGAAGATCCAACTCAAATTTGCAAAAATTGTTGTTTCAGCAACTGGATGTAGGTCTAGATATAAAACAGGTTCCAGGCTTGATGTAACTTAGTGACTCCGTTATTCTCTAGGATCCAGTCTTTTTCTGCTTCTCTGCTGTGCCTTCCACATATCCTCCTTTTATGGCCAAATTCAAGCTACCATGAAGACAGTAACCACAAAGTTGAGAATAGTTGTGTACAATTTTTTCTCACAAGCTGGTCCAAAGCCAGCTCCAGCACACCATCTGTTGAATCCATAGGTAAGAATTCAAACGTCTTTGGATTTATTCATCCTGATTTATATAGGTCATTAACCATTAAGATATTTTTATCTATGCTCTTATTTTAACTTTAAGCAGGAGTAGAATTTCTAGGTTGTGACTGAATAGAATCGAGAGAAATTTCTTTTTATCTTTCTTTCTTTCTTTTTTCTCAAGGAGCATCAGGGTCAGGATTATTTTTCAACTACATTATTGACAGAAAAAATTTACATCAGAGACCCACTAATATCACTTCAAATTAGTAGATAGTTGGTCCTAAAATTCACATTGCATTGTCCAAGTGCATCTCAACGTCCAGAGAGCAGATTTAAACCAAAGCTTTGTAGCCAATTATTGCTACTGTCAGTGTTTTAAAACATTTCTGCCTCACGCAGGTGTCTCTATTTTTCCATCTATTACTCAATTCCACTAGTTTTGTTTTTCCTCTTGGAAGTGTTTCTCTAACTCCAGTATAGAAAAACTATAAACTAATGGTTCAAAAAATAGTTGATATGTCCCTTGTATTCAAGGCTAGGTGTTGGCTATTTATTGCTGTGTTAACATATTACCCCCAAATTTACTGGATTAAAGTAGCACACATTTATTATCTCCCAGTTTCTGTGACTCAGGGATCCAGTTGTAGCTTAGCCGGGTGCCTCAGACTCAGAATCTCTTATAAAGCTGCGATCCAGATGTTATGAGGACTGGGACCTCATCGCAAAGCTGTACTATGGGAATATCTACTTCTAAGCTCACATGGTTATTGGCAGGGTTCAGTTTCTTGCAGGATGTTGGACTGAGGGCCCCAGTTCCTTCATAGTCGTTGGTTCCTTGCTACGCAGGCCTCTCCAATATGACTTCTTACATTGTCAAAGTCAAAAAGGGAGAAAGTCTGCAAGCAAGATAGAAATCACTATCTTATGTTAGGTAATCATGGAAATGACATCCCATCATCTTTACTGTATTCTATTGGTTAGAAGCAAGTCACTTGGCCAGCCTACACTCAAAGGGAGGGGATTACACAGCAGCATGGCTATGATGATGTGTTTCCATTCTTATTAATCAGTTTGTTTATTGCATCCAGATAGTGCAAAGAAGTTCATAGAGCATAATAAATAAGTGTAAGAGATATAGAGACTGTTATTAGATTTTAGAATAGACTTCACATTAAACCAAAAACTAGGACAAAGTCTGTCGAATTCACAAAATTTTAGATTTTATTACTCTCCCTGCAAAAGCATACTTTTAATGCTTAATGGAAGAAAAAAAAAGTAGGAAAGGCTGTGGTGAACGTTTTACTGCAACTATGCCCAGGAGAGCTTGGTCATCGGTTTCCCTGGTCACCCTGGCCACTGAAGAAGAAGTGGAAATCTAAAGCATGTGTGGCAAGCCTTCCTAAAGCCCGCCTATTGCACACACACATTCTCAACCTCTCCCTCTGTCTATCTCTGTCACAGTTGGATGAGGAAGGCAGGTTTTATACTCATTGGCACAACTTCTGGAATTATCCAAAACCAAGACATTGGAAACTTATCCTGGTCTTGGATTCTATGCTTCTTGGCACCAGTTGATTTGTCCTAAAGAATTCTTGAAGGAAAGTGAAGCCTGGCAGTATAAATGCTTTCCCAACTATCTTTAAAATATGCTCAGAAACCATCACAGAGACACAAACAAACACCAGTATAAGCTTGTAATGGCAAAATCAACCATTTTGAGAGGAAGATATCTTTGACTGTATTTCTTATTGACAGGCACTGGAGGGAGAACTGAAAAAGAGTTAGGCCTGCAGTATTCAATCAAGGACAAAGAGACCTTAGTGTGTCCAAGGTCTCCCATGCCCCATGGCTCCACCCCCACAATAGCTCTGCTAGCTCCTACGTGTGACCTTGAGAAAGTGATGTCATTTCTCTCAACAGCCAGCCCTCTCCACCCCGTCCACAAAATGAAAATGCAAACTTTCAGCATGGCGGTGCTTGTGTGGACTTAAGTGATTCTAAATCCATGAAAACACATAATAAAGTGCTTTATCTGTAAATTCTGTTTCTCAACCCTGCTGGGTTGAGATCCATGCTCTTTATGGAATTCTTTAATATCCAGCTGTTCCATAAACTTTGTATCTCTATTCACTTCACTCTCTTTGGGGAACAATCATGATAAACACAAAATACTCATCGTAGATGAGGACGTGACCAAGGGCCATGGAGGCATCTAGCCATCACCCAGCCGGTTGGCTAATGGGAAAAACTTGAACCAGCAAAGCTGTCATCAAAATATGTGCATTATAGATAGGAAAGATTTTAGAGAAATAAAAATAATTTACTGTGGACTTGGAAGGAAGGGAGAGAGATATAAAAACTCCCACCTGTTTTTTTTTCTCCTCCACAGTCTCCCTTCCTCCACAGAAACAACATCAGCCTAGGGAGGAGAGGTCCTAGGTCAAAGGATGGAAAAGATTTGAACATTGTGACGTGTGTGTTGTAGGGAGGAAGGTTGTATTGTGAACTTTTAGACTGGAAGTGTCTCTGGGAGTTTTGGAGTTTTTGAACTGCTGATACCTTTGAGGTTTCTGATTTCCACATTTGTACCTCTTCATTTTGCAAGGTGGAAGGTAGATTTTGCCTGGATGACAACAGTGCCCCTAGAAAGCTGACACTACACAGGTGGGGGCTAGGAAGACACTGAGAGCTGGCATTTGGGGCTGGTTCTAGGCTCAGCTAACAGAGCTCCAGGGCAATCCTTCAGACTGGGGCCTTTGGTGTACTGCTTACCCAGCTTTGCAGGCATTTGGGGGACTCCTTGGTCCAGAAAAAAATGAGCCTGTGTTTGACTGGAGCTGCCCCTGCAAAGAATTAAGGAATCCCAATGGTCATTTTTGGATGATAGTCTAAATTAACATTTTAAAATTCATTTACTAAGCTTTGTTTCTCCTTTCTCCATTCATTAGAGATTCAAAGGTTTATTGGCTTTCTGAGTACAGTGTTTTTAAAAATTATCAAGTCTTAGATGAGATATGATCCTGTATGGAATTTCTATAACTTTAAATAGTCTTCTATTAAATGGCATAAGTTGAACTTAAAAAAAAAAAAAGTATCAAGTCTTAGAAGCAGAGAACAAGGCAAAATACATTTCTGAAAGTAAAGGGGAGCCTGTTGAGATTTTCTGACGTAAAGTAAATAATGCTGCCTAACTTGTTGGCTGCTTGTGCTTCCCTAATGGAGGTCTCTAGTGCCATATTTCTATATTATTTTATAAGGTGAAATTAGACTCTGAGAATTTTTAAGGAACTTAAGCTTTGAGAACTCAGAACTCATCCTAATGAGTGATTTGTAGTTCAGTTCTGTATTGCCTTTCAAGCTTTAATAATAACTTCCAAAATCTGAAATTTATTGGCAAAACTATGTGTGATCATGTTTTTTCACTCAGGTAAGATCATAGTGCTTCATCATCAAACTGAAATGCAAAGAACAGTAGATTAGGAGGCAGGTTCTCCTTGGGATTCTGCACCAGTTTCCTTGTCCTATAGTGAGATTAGGTCAGCTGTCTCCAAATCAACTTGCTCCTGGGCAGAAATGAAAGGTGAATGCGTGAAGTCGGGCTTGATGGAAACTGTGCAGTGGATGATTGAAGACCTCTTCAGTGGTCCATTGGGTTGCTGTTTTGAATTATTTAACCTTCCCCTGCTCCCATCCATGCTGTGATTTTGAAGTCTTCCCCATTAAAGGGGCAGTCTGCATTTCCCTATTCTTTGACGTTAGTTCAGTGTGTGACTTGCTTTGCCCACTTGAGAGAGATGTACGTGAAGCCTTGCTAGTTATGACACTGGACATTAAAAGGGCTTGTGTGTTCCCCTTGCCCTTTTCCATTTCTGTCATTTCCATGAGAAGAAGCTGCCCAGTTTCTCTGCTGGTGGTGGAAGGGAATGAGTGCCATCTGGAGCAGAGCCAAACCACCCCGGCCAAATCCAGCCTACATTACTTGAGCCCAGCTGATCCCCAGACACGTGAGCAAAACAAATGCTTATTGTATGCTGCTGAGCTTTTGGGTTGTTTATTATGCAGTGTTATTAGGGCCATAGAACTAATTTGCTCTGTTTACCCTGGATAAATTTCCTTTTCTGCAACATGAGGGTGTTAGGATAGGGCTGGTATTCCAAATTCCGATTGCCATCAGGGCAGCAAGGAAAAGTAAATGAGGGAAGGAAGATGGTGTTGTGATGCCATATCACATACCCCTTCTAAAGAAGGTAACTGTCACTCAGCTGCAGTTAACAGTGATTGTGCACGAATGGAGGCGTTGTGTTGCCAGATCCAGCTACTTTTCATGAGAAAGTAGAGATCTGGAGTTCTTTTATGTGAAATCTCCAAAACTTAAGTTTCAGAACCAATTAAGCCTTTGTAGAACTCTGTATTGGCAGGATATATACCCCAAGGTAACCCTGGTGATTTCTGGATGAGTCTGTAGGTTTCTATCAGCTCTAATGCTCAGTGATCATTGTACTCAATGCATTGCAAGTCTAGTGTGTGCTCCAGCTCATCCGAGGTGTGTTTGCTTTATAACAAACTTGGCAAATTTTGATTTAAAAATATCTAAAAACGTGCTTATTTTATCCCCAATGGAATCTTTTACAACTACAGTCACACATAAAAGCTAAAAATAACAAACACAACCCCAGACAATACCAAAAATCCCCAACTACCTAAAATCTTCAGCTACTTCAAAAGCTTAAAAATAACAAATCAATCACCTAATTATAAACAATAAAAACAGACTTTATCTTACTGAAGGGTTTTTTTGCAACTTTAAAGTCTATTCTTGTTTTTCAGTATGCAAATTTTAAAATAATCTATTGTTATATAAAGCAATCTAAGGTCTACTTCTGAAATGTAATATGTATCTATCAGAGGAGAATAGGAATTAAGTCCTTTAAATGATTTTTCTTAATAAATTAGTCATCAACTGGAAAAATGGTCTGGCATCTCTGTTAAAGGAAAAGAAATCAGGAAGCCTTCGTCTAAATCTTCATTAGCTACTGATTAGGCCAACAAGAAGGCTTCAATCTCCGGATTTCCTCAACCATGGATTATAAACCCAGGATAATTAAATGGGAGGAATATAACCTCCACACAGGGTTCTTGATTGGATTAATGATTATACATGACTTGCAAAATAGAGACTGTGTGTGTGTGTGTGTGTGTCCATTTAATTTAAATAAAATGTACTTAGTCCTATCCAACTGCATATTGGATACAGGGCAAGGCACTGCACAGAACATAGAGGAGACAATTCTTACTCTGAAATAATGTACGATTAAATGAAGACCAAATGGAGAAAGAAGCACCTGGGGAGATTTTGTTTTATATTTAGAATGGAAGGTTAAGGTACATTAGTTATTATTGCTTTATACCTCATTATACTTGGAGAAACTTCTCTCTATGTTATGTTCTCTATATTCCTTTGAATTGACGGTTTTTAGGGCTTTTTAACCAAAAGAAAAAGGAGAGGTTGTTTAATACTTGTTGAGGGCCAATAATGTGCTAGGTTAACTTATTTAATCTACATAACAAGCCTGTGTAATAAAGCTTTTACTTCCATTTTACAAAATGAGAAAAATGAGGTTCAGGAGATCAACTGAGACACCGCTTCTTCCCAGAAGCCTTCCTTGATCTCCACAATCTAGTAAATTGCCCTGTGAGCACCCTAAACCCATTGCATACTTTCATTCCAGCACATTTTATAGTGATAGCTGCTTACTTTCTGCTTTCCTACCAAACCATGAACTCTTGGAGGCTAGTGTTTGGTGTCAAAGTCATGCAATAATCGAGGTTTTTCTAAATATAAATTCCCTGCACTTTCTATTGCACCTCCACTTCAAAAGTTGAAGACTTGGGAAACATGTTATGAAATTTCTCCTCAATAGACAAATGAGATTACATCAAACTAAAAAGCTTCTGCATCATAAAGGAGACAATCAACAGAGTAATGATACAACCTACAGAATCAGAGGAAGTATTTACAAAACATACAACTGATAAAGGGCTAATATCTAGAATATATAAGAAAATGAAACAACTGAATAGCAAGAAAACAAATAACTGGATTTAAAAATAAGCCAAGGACCTGAATAGACATTTTTCAAAATAATATATACAAATAGCTAACAGATATATGAAGAAATACTCAACATGACTGATCATCAGGGAAATGCAAATCAAAACCACAAGGAGATATAACTCACACCTGCAAGAATGGCTGTTATAAAAAAGACAAAAGATAAATATTGATGAGGATGTAGAGAAAAGGGAATCCTTGTACATGGTTGGTGGGAATGTACATTGTAAGGCTACTATGTAAAGCAGTATGGAGATGCTTCAAGAAATTAAAAATAGAACTATCATATGATCCAGCAATCCCACCTCTGGGTGTACACACAAAATAGTATCTTGAAGAGAAATCTGAACTCTTAAATGTTTTAAACTCAAATGCACTTTACATAAACATTCTTCATTTCCATCCTCATGAGAAACTTTAAATAAATACTTTAAATCAACACATGACTAGTTAAGATAGTATTTCCCAAACTGGCATGGTGGTAATAATCACTTGGGGGCCTGTTAAAAAGTATGGGTTCTTTGATCCTATGCAAACTTAGTAAGCCATATTCTAAATAGAGAAAGGTTTGGGAATCTGTTTTAAAGTGCCCTAGGTGATTATTATCATTAGACATGTTTAGAAAATACTGGTTGGAAATGTAGTAGGGTGTATGATGAGGTGGACTTTAAAGAAGAAAACAACTATTTCATCTACTTGAGATCTGGAGATCCAGAATGCTGTCCCACTTGGAGAAGATTCATCTGGAATAGGAGTATTTTGGATGATCTCTCTTGTTATGTAAGGATAAGGGAAAGCTGGCCCCATTGCTTTAGGTCTGAGCAAAGGTTGCCTCTCCCAGTACAATATGGAGCTCTGGGGAGGGGTCACATGAAATTGCATAAGGATCCAGGAGCATAGAGTGAAGGGGTGAGCTCCCAAACTCTCAAACAGGAGACTTAAAATTTAGGTAAGCTTACTGAGGTAAATTCATGGGCCCTTCACAAGGCTAGTGGCCCAGAATGGCAAGGAGGCCTCTAAAATTAAGTTATCATATAGGTCAAAAGAGAGATCAGTGTGCTGGCCCACGCACTGATCTAAAGATTAAAATGGGAAAGAATGTCAAAGCTCTAAATTTATGGACACTGAAACTGCTTTTGTTCCAGGCCTCCCAAGGGGTAGACAAGCTCACTAACAAAATGGCTGCTCAAAGGATCCAAAAAACTTTGATCAATTTGGCATGCAGTTTTAAAGACTTAGGTGGGGACACAGACTCTTCATTAGGGGAGAGGGCAGTTTACAGCTGAGGAGAAATGTGTGCTAGTATCTCCCACTGCCCAGTTTAGCCCCAGACCAAGCAAACTCCACATGTGTCTTAGAGAGTGTGACCCTCATTTCTCTCAGGGGAAGAACAGGAGGGGAAAGGGTTTTTGACAGGGATTAGAGAGCTATTCCCTTATGAGGGAGCTCATCAACTTTTTTTTTTTTAAAGATTTACTTATTTTATAGATAGAGCATGAGCAGGAGGGGCAGAGGGAGAGAGAATCTCAAGTGGACTCTGCGATGAGCACAGAGCTCAATGCAGGGCTCAATCCCAGGACCCTGAGATCAGGCCCTGACCTGAAACCAAGAGTCGGGAGCTTAACCAACCCTGCCACCCAGGCACCCCTGAGTCTGTCAGTTTTTAAAAGGCTTTTGTGTAGACTGAAGAGAATACTGGTGTGTAGACTCAAACCTCCTCAAAGAAGCTCCTCCCAGCAATGGTGGACAACTGGAAGGCCCTCTTGACTCCTTTCCTGGAAAAGACACCTATTGAAGCGTCCTTCTATGAACTATGTGCTTCTTGTAGACTCCAAGAGGGCAGGGAGTATTGACTACATGTTCACTGATATGTGCCCTGAACTGAGACCATGGTTGGGCACATAGTAGGTTCTCAATAAATATTTATTAAGTGAATAAATGATTGGACAGAGATTGAGAACTTATACATATTTGGTCTTTCTTTAAGGAGTTCAGCTATCAGTAAAGGCTGATACACCAAGAAGTCATTGTAATACTTTCTGATAATGTGTGCAATATTAATACAACTATCACTAATTTATTAATTAAATAATTTAATTATTATATTGACATCATCATCATTATTAATAATTGGATTATGTAAATAATTATTAGTATCATACTTATTACTATTATATTTATATTAAATAACAATGTGTCAAATGTTTTGGGAATACACAGAAAGGGGCAATTGATGCTGAGGGGGAGGGGAACAGGTGGTGGGAAGGGAAGTGTGCACCTGGGGATGTGGAAGGGCATGCAGAGTTCAGGATGCTCATGGAGTCCCAAGGGACTTTGCCTTGAAAGAATTTGACCAGTGGATTTTTTTCTGTCCTTTATGTCTTTGGTTTTTAATCTAAACTGACAATTGAACAATATTTCATCTTGTTTGGATTTTTTCAGCAAATATGTTTTATTTTTATAGAATACTAAAGATATATTTAAGGAAAATGGTTTACAAAAAAAGGTAACCATAAAAAACCAGAAAACAAAACAAAACAAAAACCCTTCCTTGGGTAACAGATTTTAATCTGTTCTCACCCTCCCCCCAGACCACCCTCCTCCCTGTCTGGCAGCAGCTGCTCCAGCAATTGCTGAAAAAACCCCTCCCTCCAGCCTTCTACACCCTCTGCCTGAAATGTGTCTCCTCCCTGCCCCATTTTCCTCCCTTCACCTGGCTATTCTCTACTCATCTCCCCAGAGTCAGTTGACCCTTCAGGGTCTCTAGGAAGCCTTCACCTGCCTAACTCAAGTTTGTGCCCCTTCTCCACGCAGCCAAAGCACTCGGTCCTTCTGTTTCTGAATATCTGAACTCAACATGGAGCCCTGTCTAATCTTCAGGTGGGCAGTTTTTATCTGTCGTGTTCACCGCTATGAATCACCTTCCTTTATCATGGAGCCCGTACATCATAAGTGTTCAATTATCACTTGTGGAAGAAGTGATTGAATCCGTGTTTCCTCCTTTTTCATTGGGGATATTGGATGATTTGGGACTTTGAGCTGATGTATCTGAATGTGGAGAGTTCCCCACATGGGTCCTCACCCAAGGGCCCAAGGTGGATGTGTTTATGATCAGACAGAAGCACAGAAAACAAAGATTGAGAGAGACCATCTTTGCCTTGTTAACAAAGTAAGTAGAAACTCAATGCGCACTTCAAGAAATGCATTTTATTCCTCCTTTGCCCATTGAATGCGTTTTCCCTGGAATGCAAGTGAAATTTGTTGTCTCTTAGTGGAGCAACAAACAGGATCAATATAGTGTAGAATGGAAATTCACTGGTGATTCAACAACAGTCATGTGTCAGTGACTTGCTCCTTTCCTCATGAATATGGTTTTTGGGAGATGTAACACAAGACAAAGAAAGAACTGGGCTTACCAGGTACCAGCCATATACTATGTTGGGAATTCAAATAGTAGATGGTGGTTTGGTTATGAGACCTAAAAAAATATCTTACCCACCTGTGATGTTATGAACTATTTACCAGCCTGTGAAGCAAGAGTCCCAGCTTGGTGGCTGTTTCTAGGTACTAAAGTGGGCCTAGCTGGCACTTAAACCTTTTCTGTTTGTGAAGATCTGATCATTCCACTCTCAGCTGCTTGTTACTAGGCAGTAGGTTCAGCAAATGTTCAGTATACTCAGTTCAAAATCAGAAAAAACAGGCTGTCCCCCTCAGCTCAGCCAAGGATTAGATGTTGCATCTGGTAGAACTTAAAGAGGCCAGCACTGACATTGCCTTTTGCAGCCCAAGAATGTCAGAGACAGGAGAAGGGAGGTCTTCGGGATGATTAAAAGATTTAATCTGTCAAAAGTCTTTCCTCACTTGTGTTCTTGGGCATTTGTCTCAGAGAAATGAAGATTCATTTTCTCACAAAAATATGTACAAAATACGTATGAAAGTTCATAGCAGTTTTATTCATAATGGTCCCAAACTGAAAGGAAGCCATGTGTCCTTCAAGGGGTGAATGACCAAAGAACTGAAGTGCGTCTGTACCAGAGAATAGGGCTCACAGGGAAGAAGAAACCAATGGTGCTTGTGGCAGCGTGGATGAAGCTCTGAGAGTCATACTGAATGAACAGAGTCAGTTTCAGAGGGTTATGTGTTTATGATTCCATTCGTATGGAATTCTTAAAATGACAAAATTGGAAAATGAAGAACAGATTGGTGGTTGCCAGGGGTTGAAGACGCAAGTAGGTGTGGTTGTGTCTGTAGAGGATGGTGATGGAATGGTTCTGTGCCTTGTATCCACACAGATGATGAAACAACATAGAGCTACACCCTCCCCCCATCCCCACACCCTCCACACAGGCACATGCATTAAGTGTTGATGAAATCTGAATGAGTTCTGTGGATTGTGGTGGTATCAATTTCCTGGTTTTGACATTATGCTCTAGTCGTACAGGATATTGTCATTGTGGGAGGCTCAGATACATGAGATCTCTCTGTATACTGTTTTTTTGCAACTTCTGAATTTATGATTCTTTCAGAATAAAAAGTTAAAAGAAATAATTTTCCCACTTGTGACAGTTAAAATTTCAGTGGAATTTAAGGAAGTGAAACCCAAGTCCCTTACTATATGTCATTTTTCCTTTGCTCTCTGTTTTGCTTTAGGTTATTTTTAGAAGTTTTAGGATGTGTCGAGTTGAGAGGATTTAGATTATAACTTGTGATACTGTCAGATTTTTATGCATCTACAGTGTGGGAGTTAATAGCTGATCTATTTTTACCCCCAAATACAGCAAACACAAAATTCCATGGATTGTAAAGATAAACATTACAGCCATGCTTGCTAACTTTAACAGCCCGGATGGTGAAGGGCAGTTCTGTATCACAGGCAACATGCTGCGCTCTCTTGTTACTGTGGTGCTCACCACGCAGCTGGTGTGTTTCATTTGGCATTTACCCCATATTGGCCTGTGTTGTTGTTTAGTTCATATGGCATATATGTGTCTCTCAAATTCAGTTCTCACTTACTGCCATATGAACCCTTTCCCTAACTGGGCTGTGAGACCCCATGTTCAATAACCATGTCCATGGATAATAGATACTACGTAAACGGGGTAAGTGAGAGTAATGTCTGCTAGGCATCTTCACTAGTACTGAATACCATATCAATCAAGATACTTTCCTCAAACAAGTAACAGAATAACCAATTTAAACTGAATCAAGCAAAAAGGAAGATATTGACTTGTGTAACTGAAAAGTCTATGGCTTCAGACCATGTTTCTCTCCATCTCTCAGCTCCTTTTCCATATTGGCTCCATTAGCAATAGGGTTTGGAACCTGGTGTTGCAAGGAGATTACAGGTGCCTTAACCATTCCTCCAACTGGAAGTGCAGTTGAATAGTCTTTTTGGGTAGTTTCCGTGGAAGTCCAAGTATTCACTCCTCTTCTGCCGGGTCACATTTCCATCCCTGAGCCAACCAGCATAAAGAAATATACTGACTGGTCTAGCCCAAGGTCATTTGCTTTGCCCTTGCATCCTGTGGTAGGGCCCCACAAAAAGTTTGCAAACTAAGAGCTGAGGAAAGTAGTTCCAATAATTTAGGAGGTGTCATCTAAGTTTGTCAGTGAAGCAACAATTATCTCTTATAAAACTTTATAGAGACTCTTACTTCCCTTTCGTGATAGACTTATATTGCGGGAAGGGGGATCAATATGAAGCTTTGGAGTGGTCACTGGAGATCTGATTATTAGAGGTTTGCTTCTTTTATCAACAGAACGCAAATGTAAATAAAAGATTTATTATTTGATGTGCCGTTAAATGTTAAGAGAGTTTGTTTGTCCTATGACTGACTTGTTTTAGTGTTAATAAGTAGGTTTATAGAGTTTCTTATTTTGCTCGTTCAAACTGCATCAGTAGAATTTATAATCTGTGCAGCAGTGTTGGAGAGCTAATTGGTTTTGGTTTATATTCAACATAGACTTCATTATCTTCATTCTCCTCAGGAGAAACCCTTAATTTAGCCTCATAATTTCCTTGCTGTAATGCATTGATAGTTTGAAACATCTAAAATGTGTAATTATGAATGATAATAATGCCCCTCTGCAGAGTTCTCTTTTCACCTTGTTTCTGTAAATGACCTTGGAAACTTTGATGATACCATGCATGCTATCAAGGACCAGCAGGCATGGCAAGTTTTTTCTCTGTGCTTCCTGAGTTAGCCACATCCTGGATGTGGTTCCTTTTCCAGCTAGAATCCTATGGGAGACTGCTACTTGAGGCAGGCTCTATTTGACCAGTATCATAGCCTTCATATTTTAGACATGTTCTGATTTCGTAAAGGCATTTTTTTTTCTGTTAATCTCACACTTTGAATTTTCCACCGGCTTGGAATTACTGCTCGGTTCCTTTTCTGGAGAAATCCCTTATGTCCTGAGCTTCAAATCACTCACCTCTCTGGTTTGGGTTCCCATCTGCAAGCTGTGCTTTCACGTTCTGCCATAAGCATGGCTTTCCTCATCATGACTTATTATTGTCTTATCTGCCTCATTATTTGCTCATCATATCCTGTTAGTTAGGATGACAATTTTCATCACATCCCTGTAGGATGGCTACTTCTTGGTACTCTGATTGAACTCACTTCCTCTTTTGTCTATGCCATTCATTAATTTTTCTCTACATTCTAGCTAGAGTGAAAAATTTGAAAACGTAGTCCATTAATGTCAAAAACCTGTCCTCTTCCCTCCAGCCCACTAGCAAGTTGTCAGTTACTTGGGTTCAGGTGTGGTCGTTGTCGCTTAGCAAGGAGACTTGACTTTTCTTTGTGTCCTCAGAACACAGGGAAAGAGTGAGTTGTAAAGGAGAAATTTGGGAGGGGCATGCCAAGAACACATAAGTTCACTGTAAGTCCGGTGAATACTGCAGATAGCTGAGCTTAAGCCTTTACTCAGGTACCCCATGCAAGAGGTCCCTTGCTGGATAAAGAAAGCTCACCATGCAGAGCAGTGGGTAGATTTCTTCCAGTGGGGGTAAGAAGTGTTAATGGAAGAGGGCTATCCAGAGCTGGAACTACCTATTTAATGTAGAAACCTCTAAAAAGGCCCCTCCATAAGAATGGCAACATTTGGGAGCCAGTGACATGAAGGACCTTGGTGTCAATTGAACAAAGGAGAGGACTGTTATCTCTTCAGTCAGGAGAGGGAAGCTTACCTTTTCACCATTGCCTCCTTATCACCCCAGCATGAGGGACGAGCTTGTGCCTGGAACAGGGCAGAGGGAGAGGTAAATCCAAAGCAGTCCTTCCTTTTACCTGTAGCTCTCCTCCCAGCTACTCCCCCACCAGCCCTACCCACAAGCTGCTGGAGTCCTGACTCTTTACTGCTGAAAATGAGGCTTTTCAAATAAGCGAAATTGAGTGGAAAATGACTGAATCTTGCCAAAATGTCATTAAAGCACACAGTGGGAAAGGTAGGATGAATATTAGCACAATTTGAGAACACTTACTGAAAAAAAAAATCAAACATTTTCCTGTTTAGACCCAAGCTGAAACTCCTCAATACACTAGAGGTACAGAGACAGATATTTTAACACCAAAAGACTAATTTTCCTAAATGATAATTTTGTCACATTCTTTCCAAGCTAAAGAAGAAAAACCAAAGCTTGTCTTTGCCAGGAGAATACAAATTAGATATTTGGTCTGAAATGTAAGGATTTCCAAAACCTATTTCATTTTAAATAGCATTACTAGATACCAGTCTTTTATTGCAAGTGAACTCAGAGACTTTTGAAGATATGATGAGGATATATATTATAAATTTTAAAAGTTTGGAATATTATAAAATAATTTATATGTTGGTGTTTTGGACTTGTATTTGCATGTTGCTTTAGGTGATGTTTTGAAACAGAAAATCAATATACATTATAGGCACCACAAAAATATCGTGTTTTTGAAAATGTTTAGGTTACTGGGAAAAGTATAAGTAAAATAAAACAAATCAAAATAGGAGAAAACAATTGCACAAAAATAGAGGTTACCACATTTGGACAGGACTGTGTTACTGATCTAGAATACAGATATCAGGATTCTGTTTAAAATAAAATAAAGTTTAAAATAAAAAGTAATATCTTATGGATCTATTATTTATTTATTATTATTATTATCTTTTATTTACCCAGTACTGTTCTAGTCACCATGTGGATGGGAAACAAAGTTGAATATTTGAGGAACTTAAAATCTGGAAAGATCTGGAACTATGGAATTGTGGTGTGGTCGAGCAGGAATCTGGAAGTTGAGGAAATGGGTGAATGACTGTGGATGTGTCCTGTGAGTCATTCTGTCTAAAGCAATGAATCATGCTGGATGTCTTGAGAGAAGGATGGAGAAGTGGGGGTTGGCCAATTGTGTCCCATGCTGACTGAGAGACACAAGAGTACAAGGAACCAAACAAAGAATAGCTTACTGGAAGCCTTGAGAATTAGAGAACATTGGGGGGATGCGTATCTGAAGAAGAAATGGAGGCAGGGTAGAGATATCAGTTTTAGGAAGCTACCTATTAAGGAGAAGGGACATCTATGTGTTATTTTAACATAAACATGTTGTTTTGTGGATTTTGAATAGTCTTATTTGTATCTGCTCAAATATTAATCCCCCAACATTTACACTTAAGATGAGATGAAAAATAAAATAAAAATAACATAGAATCACTTCTCTCATCAAGAGCAATACTTTGTAATTAATTCAGTGAAATCCATAAATAATTTTTAAAAATTCATATGGTTTTAAAGTTTGGATATTCTTGCATATATAGCAGCTAAATTAGAGCCTTAATTTTTCTGTGGTGATTTAATCATTTCATTCCAGTGTCTCAGCCCTTGAATGATTTATTCTTTACCCACAGAATTGCTTATTATTTTAATGATAGCATTGGGGGAAAAATGAAAAACAACCATTTAAAGATGCATTTTCAAGATTAGAAATAAAATCATGATGAAGAATAAAAGGAATAAGACCCACACTTTGCCATCAAAAGTTTATAGCAAAAAGGATGTTTCTCTTTTATAAAATACTTTATATCAAATAATAGACACACAAGGAAAAATAAGCAAAGAATACAGAGGAACTAGTAACAAAAAAACCAGTTTCCCACCTCAACTTTTCCCACTTCTCTCCATTAACCAGAGGCAACCCATTTTAACCATTCCAATTTTTACTCTCTTGGGAGGTTACTCTGTTCACACTGATTGTTTTTACACTATAACTTCTTGGTCTTTCAACTCCTCCAAATGAAAGATGGGGTTTCACTACCCATCACTCTCCCTTTCTTCCTCCCTGCCAATTCCCTGTAATTCTAATATTTGCAGGCTCTCTGTTGGTAACCTGTTTATTTTAAAATGGAATATTTAACCTAGATGCCTTGTTCTACTGACATTTGACACCTTACCAAGGAAGCTGAAGGTGTTGGTACTCTTACCTTTTCTTCCGACTTTGTTCTCACTTCTGTTTCCTAAATTCTGTCACTCTGCTTGGGTGGGGGGGGGGGGCATTAAAAACTATTTCACAATGAGTAGGATCATCTTATTAACTGGAGGTTTGACTTTAGCTACCTGTTGTTGTTGTTGACCTGTTCTCCCGTTCTCTGCCATTTTGTTTTTGTCCTGGAAGTTGCCGTAACTGGTATGGTAATAGAGCAGACTTCCATAGAGCTAAAGACCTGGAGGCATAAATGTGTACACAGAGGAACTCATTAATCCTTGCAACAACTATATGGGGTCAGCATTTTAAATTACTACATTGTTTTAAATGTACTTTGTAAGGGGTAGAGCTAGGAGTCAAATCCCAGGCAGCCTGGTTACAGAGGCCACGTCCTTAAACTTTCATGAGAAAAAAAGCATATCTATATATTTACTTTGTATTACATTAAATAGAGTGAAGTCTATTAAATATGTATCAATTATGTATAGTAAAATGCATATATGTTAGGTATATTTAACTTCATATTCCAGTAACTGGAGTTTGTTTTTATAATTTTCTAATTGATTTATTCTATTCCCTGATTCATCTATTTCCTTTAGGCTTATTTATTTATTTACCTTGGGCTTTTGCTTTCCGGTTTCTGGCTTTCTTCATATGTCTCTTGTGGATCATTGTTTGTCTTTCTGTATTTAATGTTGAATGTCTCAGTGGCCAATCTGGGTCACCTTTGCTTCAGTGTAGGTAGATCTGTGCTCTGTAGGCTGATTCTGAACTCTGTAAACAGGGGTGGGTTTTCTTGACAATTAGAATTTGCTCTTTGTGAGCAAGAGGAGAGCTGCACATTTTGCTGAAGACTCTCCCCGGGGGAACAAAAGCCACAGGGACAGCCTCATTTCTTGCCTGGGGGGGAAGTGGGAGTGGGTCACTACGGGAAGCCATTCAGTAGGCAGACTTTAGGGACTAACAGCCAGGTGTTCAGGCCAATCCTAATTCCCACTCCCATTTGTTAAATTTTATCTCTTTCCCCAGCACAGAGCCGTAACCACCTCCACGTCTCCCATGTGCATAGTTTCTCCTCTTTCAGCCATCAACCACTTCAGTATACTTCAGACTTCTAAACCTTATGGATAGCCCTTATTGATTGATGCTCCTATCCCCTTCTTTCTATTGTTTTCTATTTATTATGAGAGGTGAGGGATTGAATCCCTTGCTTTCTGTCCTCTACATTGAAGGATAGCAAAGGAGGTTGGCATGGTTGCTAAATGAGCCAACCTATAGTATTTGCCACTCCAGGATTGCTGATAACACTTTAGGTAATTTTGCTGTCAGCTTTGTCTGAGATCTGCAGCACAGTTGTCTTGTCTTTTTTTGACATCTTCCCACATCTGAGTTTCTCCTTTACTGAATTTGTCACTGATTCCCTGTATTTTGTCACTTGGAGTTACAGATCCAGTGTCATTTTAAAATGCAGAATATGCATTTCTGATTTTCATTCTGTCTCCCTCAATCTCTCTCTCTCTTTCTCTTCAATCCCTCTCTCTCTGTCTCTATCTCCCTGCTGGGGGTGAGGTAGGCACAGGCAATTGGTTTCTCAACTTTTCCATTTTAGAATTGGAGTGTTCAGGTGCACCTGGGTGGCTCAGTGGGTTAAGCGTCTGCCTTCGGCTTATGTCATGATCTTGAGGTCCTGGGATCCAATGTGGAGCCCCACCCCATGTGGAGCCCCCTGCTTGGTGGCGGGAAGTCTACTTCTCTCTCTGCCCTTCCCTCTCCCCGCCCAAACCACCCTCCCCCGCTTATACTCTCTCTGTCTCAAATAAATAAATAAATAAATAATAAAATCTTAAAAAAAAGAAGAAGAACTAAAATGTTCCTGTTATTTGATTGGTGTTTTGGGGAAGAGAGAACACAAGCACATGTTTTTTAATTTGCCACCTAGAAATGGCACTTTTCTTTTAAATAAAATTGAAATTCCATTTTAAGTGTTTTCTCATTCATAAGGGCCTTCTAATCAGGAAGCAGGTAGTTATATATCAGGACACTTTTCTGATAATTTCCTTTCTCTGAAAATAAAATCCTTGATGATTATTCACAACGTTCAAATGCATGCCAATTTTGCTAAAGAAGTGTAAACTGCATTTTCTCTTTCAGATCTGGAAAAAAAGCAGCACTGAGATTTTCGTCCCTTTGAAAACCTAAGCTTCCTATGAAGTGTCTTCTTTTCAATGGTGTAGGTTGCTTGGCTGAATCCCTACACTACAACTATCTGTTATCAGTGAAAACTGCAGATTCTTTGGATGGCTGTCAGCTGGAATTTCAGTCCCTCTGGAAGTTGATGGCCAAGTTGGAGTTGAGATTCAGTTATCTAAAATAGCTACCTATTACCTCATCTACAGTATAATGTGCACAATCCCTCATTCACTCAACTATTGTGTTGGGAGTAGTTCAAGAGCAGTGAACTAGCAAGACATGGTCTGTGCTCATAGTCGCTGATCTTAGATGTCAACTAGGATTTTTACATGCTTTTATTATTTAATTCTCACTGTAACTTGGAGAGATATGTAAAGTTATTATTGTCTCCATCTTACAGTTCAGGAAAATGAGACTTGGTGAAGTTCAATAATACACCCTACAACATAAGGGCAGCACCACAGTCGGGATGTGAATCCAAGCTATTTGGCATCTCTACCGATTATTTGCTTCTTCATCCTCAGATTCATATCTCCTGTGCTTCCCTTGCTCTATGCTGTATTAAAGGAGACTGGTCTGTAAAAATTCATATCCCCAGCTCCTTTGCCAGCTGACTTCTCATTAAGCTTTACAGAGAAGGAATGCCAGTGAAAAACTGGAGACCAGGAAGAGAGAGAGATCAGCATGTATCTTCCCCTTTATTTCTATTTTGTGTGGCTCTTAGCCATAGTTGGTATGTCGCAATTGTTCTAACCCCACCAGGCAGCCCCCCACTCTGCGGAGCTGGTTTCTGCGGGTCACTTCCTAGACTCAACCCTATCTCCTTTTCTCGTCCCTTCAGTCCTGATGGTAAAGAAACTATTTGGAGCTGCTATGCTCAGGATTTTCTTGCCTTCTCCCCTGTTGGTTTGTTCAACCTACAGAACCAGATGTACATGCTAATTTTTTTCTATTGAACTACAAATGTGAGTGCCCTATTTTTCTGATAGAACCTGATGTCTTCCTCTAAGATTCCTTCCATTTCCCAAATGCAGTGACTCCAATATTAACTTCTCATTTACAACGCTTTGAAACAGAGAAATGATGACATTTCCAATGTTCAGTAAAGACTAAGTCACCTCAAACCATGAGTTTTTTTTCTTTTCTTTTTGTCTTTTGCTGTTAAGAGGGTAATTAAATTTGTACATATTTGTAACCCTGAATATTTGAGGTCTCATTTTTCAATTATTTGTTAAAAGTAGGTACTTTCGATGTACCATATGCTGGCTAACTGAAATAATAAAAATAATAATAAAAAATAATAAAAAATGAAAAAAGTAGTAAAAAAAGTAGGTTTTTATGTAAAGTTCTTTTAAAATATGCATTAAAAATTTTGGAACTGATACTTACGCACTGCTAGAATAATTGGTCAAGATTTGGTTATATCCCTTTCTACTGAAGACGAACAATAAAATGAAACAGGGATCAAATTTCTGAGAGCATAGTTAGAAAATTTTCCCTAGGTTTTGAAATATTTACTCTTCCTGTTCGGTTATAGTGAATATATGCGATTTTAATTGCTGCCAAAATGGTGAATTTGTGTAACCTGGGAAGAGAACTGAAAGAACAATTATTTGAATTTTGTTTTAAACTGAATTACTGGGAACAAATCTTCCACCTCCATCTCCCTCTCTTCTGACACCACTTACAACTGATTTCCAAATGGTAGATAATGACTATATGGCTAGACAAGTGTGGTATTACATGGTAAAACCTTGCATGGCTGAACGGTCATTGTCATTGAACTGGAAGATTGATAACACACGCATGGCTGAAAACTAGAAGTCTGGTACAACTCTCTTAACGAACATATTTTTAAGGATATTTTTTTTTGCTTACCTCTCTTCATAGACATAGAAGTATCACTTTACATTTGCACGTGCTTCTGTAGAAACGATGAATACTAAGAAAAAAATTCATTCCATATTGCTATTCATAGTGGCATTTCTCAAGTTGGAATTCCCTCAGGCAATGAAATTTAACAGTATCGTTATATGTAAAGGAACAGCCGTACTAGCTACGTTTTCTTTTCCAACTATGATCTGACAACTTCATGTATGAGACCACTGACAAAGTGAAACATAGGTTGTGCTATTGTGGGTTACAGATTTTTATTATGCCCACATCAGCCTCAATTTCTGTTGGAGACAGAATGAGGATGGCTTGCATAAACTAACCCAAAAAATGACTGGGTGCTACAGGCTAGGATATGTACCCTCAGTGAGGATGGACCTGAGACGAGCATTATCTTATGTCCTTTATGGAGGCTTATGCAGATTCTTATGGAAGTGTTCCTATTGAAGGGTTGGAATTAATTGCACATTACCCTTGTATGACAAGATTATGATCATATGAATTATAAAGATATTCAATTTGAAAAGACCATGTATTACAAAAATAATTTCAATATATGTGTTTACATTTAAAATTTTATAATTGAATTTTTATTTCAGAAATTTTCAAACCTACACAAAAGTAGAGAGGATAGAATGATAGGTCATTTCCAGTTTCAACAGTTAGGAGCATTTTGCCAATATTGCCTCATATGTCCAAATCCTACTTTTTTTCCTGGTGTATTTAAGGCCAACTTCAGGTATTGTTAGTTTTAGCCATTCTGACTGGTGTGAGGTGGTATCTCATTGAGGTTTTGATTTGGATTTCCCTGATGCCGAGCAATGTTGAGCACTTTTTCATTGTCTGTTGGCCATTTGGATGTCTTCTTTGCAGAAATGTCTGTCATGTCTTCTGCCCATTTCTTGATTGGATCATTTGTTCTTTGGGTGTTGAGTTTAATAAGTTCTTTATGGATTTTGGTTACTAGCCCTTTATCTGATATGTCATTTGCAAATATCTTCTCCCATTCTGTCTGGTGTCTTTTGGTTTTGTTGACTGTCTCTTTTGTTGTGCAAAAGCTTCTTATCTTTTGCCCTTGCTTCCCTTGCCTTTGGCGATGTTTCTAGGAAGAAGTTGCTGCGGCTGAGGTCGAAGAGGTTGCTGCCTGTGTTCTCCTTTAGGATTTTGATGGACTCCTGTCTCACATTTAGGTCTTTCAACCATTTTGAGTCTATTTTTGTGTGTGGTGTAAGGAAATGGTCCAGTTTCATTCTTCTGCATGTGCCTGGGCGATGACTTCCTTTTTAAAAATTTTTATTTATTTGAAACAGAGAGAGAAAGAGAACATGAGTGGGGGTGGAGGGCATGGGGGACAGAGGCAGAGGGAGGGGGGAGAGGGAGAGTGAGAAACAGACTTCCCACTGAGCAGGGAGCTGGACGTGGGGTGTGATCCCAGGACCCTGGGATCATGACTTGAGCCGAAGGCAGAGGCTTAACCAACTGAGCCATCCAGGTGCCCTGTTTGGCAATGACTTCTTAAAGATGCTCTGCCAGACCAAGAAAGTAGTATGTCCTAAAGCTCTGGCTGGCTTTGGAATACATTCTCTTATATCAATGCTCTCCTTTCTAACTTCATTCCCTCACCCCCTCATTCTTGTTTTCCCAGGATTGCACTCCCACATTAAATGTTTACACGAAATCTTTTGCTTTAAGCTTTCTAGGAACTCAGTCTAAAACAATTTCCTAGTTGCCTAATCTTTCAAAGTATGTAGAATAATTTCAAAATAATAATAATACCCAAATCTTTCCCAACAAAAACTATTGAAAGATCTTTTGGTAGTTCTTTTCGCCTCAGGACATGTCCCCCAAGGGATGAATAGTCAAAATATGTGCTTTATAGTCATTTGATAAAATTCTTCTTGGGGCGCCTGGGTGGCTCAGTCGTTAGGTGTCTGCCTTCAGCTCAGGTCATGATCCCAGGGTCCTGGGATCGAGCCCTGCATCAGGCTCCCTGCTCTGCTGGAAGCCTGCTTCTCCCTCTCCCACTCCCCCTGCTTGTGTTCCCTCTCTCGCTGTCTCTCTCTGTCAAAGAAATAAATAAAATCTTTAAAAAAAAAAAAAATTCTTCTTTATGTGGTCATGCCCCAATTTGATATTCAGTTAGATTCATTTGTTTGTTTTACATTTTAATTAAAAAGTTATGAAACAGCGTTTTATTGTTACCAAGTCAAACTATAAAACAAAGGCATTTAGAGGTCAAGTTTCCATCCCTGCCTTCTCCCTTCTCTTTCTCCCCTTCCTTTCGAGGTGAGTTTTTGTTTATTTTGTGTTGGTTTATGCTTTCATATTTTTTTCAGCCTTTTACTATTAGAAATAGTGTTTCAATGGACATAGGCTAAGATTTTTAAATACATTGATTTGTTGGCAAAATATAATGATGGAGATCAAACACAGTAACTGCCTGAATTTTTTTACCATCCACCCAGTCTCATGCTATAGCTTACTGATGACAAATATGCAGACACATTGAAAATACACGTTTTGAGTGAGAAAGCAGGTTGCATAAGCATATTCAGGGAGAATTATTATAATCCTCAGTGCAGTCCTACGCATCCTATAGATGCCATATGCAGATATCTATCTGAATATCTATCATCTATGAGAAAGACTCTAAAGGGTATGCATTAAACATACAAAATCATAGCAGGGTGATGTTTGAAGAAAGGAAAAAGGACTAGAATTGAGAATAATGATTGAAAGGGACGTAAGATATATATTCATATTTTTTCATCATAAGCATAATTATAATAAAGAGCTAAGAACCATAGTCTAAAACTCCTTCTTATCATCAGAGTGATGTAGGTAGGGGAATATTCATGTCAGAGAAGTGCAAATGAGGACCCTTTTGATTTTTGGAGTGGTTCTTCAAAATCCGTGGTGCATTTATGATGCAGTGGTAAGTTACAACAACAACGAAAACCTCAGTAAAACTGTACCAATACCATCACTGCTCTGTATTGATGTCTCATGCATTCATGGTAGGGATGGTGGGATTGTGAATGATTTTTAGTGCTCCCCCCTTTGTGGCCACTGGATATTATAGAAGGTAAGAGTAAAGTAAGAAAAAGTTTCACAAAATGAATGGAGCATGTGCAAAGATTTAGTTGTATACTTAAAAAAAATTAAACAAAAATAAAAAAGACAATTTCTAAATCCAAGAAAACTGATAATATTAAGGACCTATTATATGCCACACACCATTCTAAGGACTCATATGTTTTATGTCAATTAATGTTGGTCTGAGGTTTCATATAACATCTCCCCTCCCCCAAACCGCACATAATTAGTGCATTTAATTTGGTGAGTTTGCACTCTAGGGGCCAAGGGCAGGCTGCCCCAAAGTGTGCCCTTTGGCATATTGATTATTTTAAATAAAAGTAATGTGAGAGACAGCTATTCAAGAAGGACACTCAGACCTTCCTCTGTCGCCCCTGCAAGCAGGAAATAAATCTCCCATGTGAGAGGTAGCCTCTCTGTGCCAGGAGGTAAAGAGACCTCCTTATCACCAGAGATAGGAAATTCAGGGCCGAGAAGGTTGTATAAACAACTCTTTTTACTTTTTACTAATTTACTACCACAGCCTAAATCCTGTTTGGAATTCTTTACTAACCAAAGTTCCCAAAGTTAAGTTTTCTTTGCGCTGTCAGTTCCTCACAGATATATTGTCTCTTTGTCTAAAAAGTATAAAAACCTCCTGCCTTGGTCACTTGTTTATGTCTCAGTTTCATTATTGGGCTTCTGTGCACATGTAATAAAACTTTATTTTTTTCTCTTGTTAATCTGTTTTAAGTAAATTTAATTCTTAGTCCAACTGGAAAACCTTGAAGGGTAGGGAAGAATTTTTCCTTCTCTTTAGCACCGATGTATACACTCATGTGACCATCACCACGATTGAGGGAATAAATATATTTATCACCTCCAGAAGTTTCCCTGGGTCCTTCCCTGTTTTTAATGGTAAAACAATTAACAAATTTTTAAGTACACAATACCTTCTTGTTAGCTACAGGCACTAGGCAGAGTAGCAGATCGCTGGAAATTACTTACCTTGAATAACTGTAACTTTATACCCATCCTCGTGACGTCTTCATCTGGTTTTGGAAGCAGGATAATCCCGAGGTAGGAAATGTTCCTTCTTCTTTAATAGGGCACGATTCTGTGTAAAATATGTATTATTTCTTACTTAGGTGACTGTGATGGCGTACCTGTTTTTATTTTTCTATTTATCCCGCCTAAGTTTTTTTTCCCAGATTCTTAGAGTTGTGGCTTTTGTCTTCCATTAATTTTGGAAAATTAGGTCTTGATTATTAGGTCTTCAAATATTTCTTCTGTTCAATTCTCCATCTCTTCCCCTTTGAGAAGTCTAATTACATCTGTGTTCAACTGTGCAATATTGGTGCATAGATCTTTGGTACACTTTTTTTTTCACATTGTTTTTTTTTCATATTTCAGTTTGGATATTTTTCTCTTGACATACCCTCAGGTTTACTGATTTGTTCTTTTGTTGTGTCCAGCGGGCTGGTGAGCCCATCTAAGAAATTCTTCATCTCTGATGTCAGTTTTTCATTTTTAGCATTTTTAGCATTTCCATTTGACTTTTTGACTTTTTCTCGTAGTTTCTTTTTGAAATTCCCCAGTTGTTCATGGATTCTTTCTTTTTCACTACAAGCTTTAGCATTTTTTATTTTTAAAATATTCCTTGTGTGATATGCTTAAAATGTAAGCCCATACTGAATCAGGCTGTCTTAACTGCTTTATTGATTAAGAGTGGCGTGCGTGTGTGTGTGTGTGTGCGCGTCATAGTTTTGGAGAATGTCAACCATATAATGTTTGTCTCCTTCCCTGCCCTCTGGTGGGAGAGAGCTGGAGAGAGCATGACTCAGACTACCGGGGATTCTAAACTGTCCCATTAGCCCGCGGCCTTTTAAAAAATTTCAATTTTTTCCTCTCATCTGCTTTTATGTCTGCCGCCTCTTGCTATTCTGCTCTGTCTCAGGTGAAATATTCTCTGTGTTGCATTTCTTCTTGGAGGGCCTTGTACCCTTTGTTGTTCAGGTCATCTGGCTGCCTTGAGATGTCAGCTCTCAGACGGGTTTATACAATTGTTCACGTTATGTGAATTACTTAGCTTTTCTCGTGGTTAAGGTAGGAATGACACTCTCTTGGAATTTTCTACATTATAAGTGGATCCAAATAGGATGTTAACCAAAAATTAATACCTATTTTTTTGGAGGATGAGAGGTGAGTAGGGAAATAACTCAGCTAAAATGTTAAATAAATGGCTACAAATAATGCTAAAAAACAGATGAGTCAGCGGAGGTAAAAACTAGAAGGATGTTAGGATATTAAAAGACTGGAAAATGGTTGCCCCTGGGAGGAAGGAGGTCCTGGAAGAGGAGCCAATAAGGAGGAGAAGAGAGAAGCTTCCATTTCATTTTAAGCTTTTTGTCATTATTTGGCTTTTCAACTCTTTGTAGGTGTTACTTTGATCAGAATTCTATTTTTTATGTATTAATTTTTTTTTACAGCTGATGAAATTTTATCTTTTTTAGGTAAAAAGTTTTATCACTTTAGTGGAAAAAATTTGGTCAATATAAAACATTCAAGTACTTTACAGGTTTTGGATACTAGCCCTTTATCTGATATGTCATTTGGAAATATCTTCTCCCATTCTGTCGGTTGTCTTTTGGTTTTGTTGACTGTTTGGTTTTGTTGACTGTTTCTTTTGTTGTGCAAAAGCTTTTGATCTTGATGAAGTCCCAATAGTTCATTTTTGCCCTTGCTTCCCTTGCCTTTGGCGATGTTTCTAGGAAGAAGTCGTTGCGGCTGAGGTGGAAGAGGTTGCTGCCTGTGTTCTCCTTTAGGATTTTGATGGACTCCTGTCCCACATTTAGGTCTTTCAACCATATTGAGTCTATTTTTGTGTGTGGTGTAGGGCACGTACTGAATGGAGCACTGGGTGTTATACGCAAACAATGAATCATGGAACACTACATCAAAAACTAATGATGTAATGTATGGTGATTAACATAACATAATAAAATAAAAAAAATCTTGGTGAGGATGTGAAGCAACAGGAATTCTTGTATAATTGCTTTCAGAAATACAAAATAGTACAACCACTGGAAAAAAAACAAAAAACAAAACATTCAAGTAATTCCGAAACATCCAAAAACAGAAAAAAGAAATAAAAAGAATAAAAGAAAAATATCCCTTACTCAGAAACAAATATGTCAACATCTGATAATAACCCTTCCAGCAATCCATCCACACAATTAAAATTAGGTGACTAAATAGATTGAGAAATTATGTATGTGTATATGTTTTATGTTATAATGAGTTCTCCTTTAAAACAGTATTATGCATAGTTTTCTCTTTTAAAAATTATATATGTTTTTAAAATATATATTTAAGAGTAAAGATATGTTAACATGTTTATACATACCAAAGTTTACTCCATTATTAGATAGAAATTAAAAATGCAACCCAGAGGGTTTAAGTGTTTTTCCCCAAAACACAAAGTTCATTTATGACAGACTGGGACTAGAACTCAGTTACTACCAGCTTATTAGGTTGTTTATGGTCTGAATTTTAGAGAGTTATTATTATTATTATTATTATTTTTTTTTGCAAACTGCTATAATGTATTTACACTAGACTGTTACCTCTAGTGATAAATTTTCTTGAACCATATCTGGCTTTGTCATGTAACTAACCTTTAGAAATACTTGAGAATTTCAAATAAGAGAAAAGTACTGTTAATGCAGACAAGGATCAAGAATGATGGATCTTTAAAGGTCAGAGTATTGTGAGTCCAGAATTTGTGAATAACTAGATTTTTAAAATAATTGAGCTAATAATGATCACAAGCAAGCTAGATTCAAATTCATATTTATTTAATATTTTTAGCAGTGACTCTGATAAATGAGAGTATCTACAACTTTTTCTAATTAGTGACTATCAGCTGGGAATAAAGCATTTTAAAGATATAATAAATTTTTATTTATCATTTAAAAAACCTGTTAAAGGACCTATGTATGTGTTCTGACCCTGAAAAATTCTAATCATCTAAGTCATAACTAATATAAGCTCAAGTGTATTTTCCAAAAGAACAGAATTGGAAATGACTTTTTTGTTTTTAAATTTTTTTATCATAATATATTTATAATCAATAATACAACTTACACTTCATCTTCAATTTGAAAGGCTTAACTGTATTAGAAATTGTTGTTTGCGGCTTAAGTGTGGGAAAAAATGTAGGTTACCAATTTAGTGCTTATTATTGTGTCAAAGTACTCTTTTTATATGTTCATTAACAAATAGAGGAAAGAATAGTAATTTGAGAAAGAAATGCTCTCTGATTTTTTATTACACATATTGCTATGTTTCATTCTATTGAAATCATCCCCCATTGTTCCAAAGGAAAATTATAACATCATGTATAATTGGAAATGTTCTTGCTGTCCCTCCACATACTGTATCTTGACTGAGGCCAAAGAGCACATCCAGAGTATGGTGGTTTCATCCAGCCATCTCTAAGTCAATTCACATTGTAAATAGTGTAAGGAAGTCTAACAAATTCAAAGTTCTAAGATTTTCCATATTGACTTCCTCAGTGCTTTTTTTTAGCCCCCAAATAATTTCTTATAAATTTTTGTATTCTCTGGCTTCCTTCCTTTGCTGGTGCCCTGTTGGGTAATCCAGCTAAAGGATGTCAATACTCTGTCTTCGGGGGTTTGAAGAGCTGATCATTTTACATGGAGGTGGTCAGCTTTAGGTAGAGTGACCGACTTGTTCTGATCTGCCCAAGGCTGTCTTGGTTTTAAAACAGCTTGTCCTGAGTCATGGAAGTCCTGTCCTTGGCAAACAGGGTCATTTTGTCAATCAAGTTTGAAGTGGCATGTGCTCATGTTTCCATGGACTATCCAGAAAACATAGCAAAATGAGAAGAGAATTTTATTAAGGTTGTACTTTCTGAAGACTCACTTTACTAATACACTCAGTCACTTTGTGAATGAATGGATCTTTCCCCAAAACATGACCTTTGCTATCTGCGGGCTAAAGATTATGGATTCTTACGTGATTACATAATGGTCCATTCCCTGTGATACATAAGCATTTCAATTCAGGCTATTTATCTGTCATTTATTCATTGACGGGAGTGAAGTTCAGGGTTCCTTAGGTTTGAACATGTGGTGGTAAATACAGGGCACACAAGAATATAGCACCAAAATAAAACTTTATCCCCATTCCCATTTCATAAATTAGTTGCATCCAAATAAACAACCGTTTTAGAAGACTGAAATTTTGCATTTTGATTAAAATGTCTTCTTTTTAATGAAGAGCCTTTCTAAAACTTTAATATTAACATCTAGTTTTTTTTTTCTGTAAGAACATAGTGCTATTTTTAATTCTTATCCATAATTATCAGAATACATTAAGGTAACATTTATATTCTTGGCAAAACAACATTCTATTGTGTGATTAATGTTACAGGTATTTTTGCCTACTGTCTTCACTACTTATTTTAGTTTAACCACCACTTTCTAATTTACTTAATGACACATCACATAATCATGGTTTGTTCTTAAATTAAGCTTTCCTTTTAAATGCTAGCATAAATTACTGACACATCGATGAAGACGTGAGAACAAATACAAAGTAGAAAAGAGACAGGGAGTCGTACAATGACACGTTGATGATTGTTGATTCTGCTTGTTGCACTGAGCTCTCAGAAATGGTATTAATGTCACAGGTCTCTGCAAACTCCTGTCCTTCCAAGTCTGTCCTCGCCTTCTTATTTTTCTTTCTATTTTCATTGAGTAGGCAGTGTGAATCTCAAATCCCTATTTAAGAGGCACCTCCATTTCCTTCTCAATACATAGGAACAGCCTTATGTCTTTTTTAAAAAATTAAAATAAATTTTTTATTATTATGTTCAGTTAGCTAACAAATAGTACATCATTAGTTTTTGATGTGGTGTTCAATGATTCATTAGTTGCTTATAACACCCAGTGCTCATCACAGCACATTCCCTCCTTAATACCCATCACCCAGTAGGAACAGCCTTCTATCTTAGCAGAGCGGTTTAGTACGGGGCTCTTGGTAACTGACACAGTACCTCTATGCATAAAGGTCCTCCCTTCCTTCCTCCTTTCCCTCCTTCAGTCCCTCATTCTTTCCCTTTCCTCTCTTCCTTCTTCCCTCCCTCCATTCCTTCTATTTACTAAATATTTATTAAGTGTATACTTATTGGTGAGCCCATTACACAATGTGCTCATCTTTCTTTAACCACAGGAACATTCCTTAGCTTTTCTTTAGGAGAAGCAAGTCTCTCCAATTCTGTTAGAGGGAAATTTTACTTTATTTAGACTCTCATGCTTTCTGCTCTGGCATAATCACACTACCCCCATAGTTGTTTTGAAATTATGGTGAATTTAAGTTCATTTATCTGTCTTCTTGTTTCTGGTTCATTTCCTTGGCTTTTCCCCATGAGAATATCTCCTGCTTTCATCCCTCTGTTCATGTGTCCAGGCACTTGCCTGCTCCTCTCCCATAATCCTTGTCGAGTCTCAACTGTAGGCCTTGCTTCCCACTTCACAGAGCCAGTAGAGACTCTCAGATATATATTTCCTTGAGTATCAGCCTCTCCTTCCACAAGCTGGCTCCTATTGCATCACTGCTTCCTTCTATTCTTTTTTTTTATCTCGGCATCAGGGAAATCCAAATCAAAACCTCAATGAGATACCACCTCACACCAGTCAGAATGGCTAAAACTAACAAGTCAGGAAACGACAGATGTTGGCGGGGATGCAGAGAAAGGGGAACCCTCCTACACTGTTGGTGGGAATGCAAGCTGGTGCAGCCACTCTGGAAAACAGTATGGAGGTTCCTCAAAAAGTTGAAAATAGAGCTGCCATACGACCCAGCAATTGCACTACTGGGTATTTACCCCAAAGATACAAATGTAGGGATCCGAAGGGGAACATGCACCCCAATGTTTATAGCAGCAATGTCCACAATAGCCAAACTATGGAAAGAGCCAAGATGTCCATCAGCAGATGAATGGATAAAGAAGATGTGGTATATATATACAATGGAATATTATGCAGCCATCAAAAAACCCCCGAAATCTTGCCATTTGCAACAATGTGGATGGAACTAGAGGGTATTATGCTAAGCGAAATAAGTCAATCAGAGAAAGACATGTATCATATGATCTCACTGATATGAGGAATTCTTAATCTCAGGAAACAAACTGAGGGCTGCTGGAGTGGTGGGGGGTGGGAGGGATAGGGCAGCTGGGTGATAGACACTGGGGAGGGTATGTGCTATGGTAAGCACTGTGAATTGTGTAAGACTGTTGAATCACAGACCTGTACCTCTGAAACAAATAATACATTATATGCTTCTTTCTTATTTCAGGTAAGCAACAACAAAAATGACAGAAAGACCACAACACCAACCCCATCTCTTACATTTGTCCGAGCAGGACTTCTCATTCAGTATTGTACCCTTGGGGCCCATAACCTACTCAGGACATGTTAGGTAGTCAGTCATTTCAGGGAATGAAAGAATGAATAATACTAGACAAGGTTAGCACTGTACATGAAAAATCAATAGTAAAATTGCAGATAGAAATTATCTTGACCTCTAAACAGGTAAATTAAAGCCGCAGCTCTTGAATAGCGTATTGCAAATGCTTAAATCAAGTGAAAAGATTATGCGAATAAAAGGTACAGGAGAAGGAAGGAGTCAATGACATTGCAGTTAAGTTGTATGGTGACAGATGGTAGCTACACTTGAGGTGAGCATATCATAATGTATAAACTTGTCTAATCACTCTGTTTACACATGAAACTAATGGAACATTATATGTCAACTACACTCAAATAAAAAATAAAGATTATATTTGATATTAAACTCACAATTCCACAAACAGCTATCTGTTCACACACATCCTGACTTCAAGTAAATGTGATTTCTGTGCTTTCAAACCAGTTACAGAGAGATTGAGGACATAGTTTATAGTTTTTATAGAACCAAGATAAATCTTAATTTTGACTTAAGGAAATGTGGACCAGAGAGACTTTCAAATGTGATTGATAATTTCTATTTATACTGATATTACTGTGAAATCATGCAGAATAAAAATTGGTCACATTAAATTACTTAACAATTTTATATGCATAATAATTTTTAAAAACTTGTAACATCTTTTCTATGTTGAGAAGGAAAGGAAGTTAGTGAAAATAATTAGTTCTTAAAATGTCTTTGATATGTATTTAAATGGTATTAGTGAACTAGAAAATTTTCTGCATTACATCCACTTATTTCAAGATAAAATAGCTTTGCTAAATTACTATCATAAAATAATGTGTTCATAATAAAACAATATGCATTTATCAACAAATCAGATAATTCAGAAAAGTATGAAAAAGGAAATGAAAATGACCTGCAATATGATGACCCAGAGATGTCCACTATTATTACTTTCATGTGTGGTTTTTCTGACATGTTTTACTCACATCATTGGATATATTTTATTTTTTATTTATTTTTATTTTATTTTTTAGAGAGAGAGAGAGAGAGAGCCCGTGCACAAGCAGAGGACGGGGGACAGAGGGAGGGAGAGAGAATCTGAAGCAGACTCCATGCTGAGAGTGGAGCCGGATGAGGGGCTTGATCCCAAGACCCTAAGATCATGACCTGAGCCAAAATCAAAAGTCAGATGCACAAGTGACTGATCCATCCAGGCACCCCACATTGGATATATTTTATAAAAGCTGGCTCACACTATGTACCGTATTCTGTAAATTTCCTTTTTTATTTAACAATATGCTGCGAGCAGATTTCCATACTAATAGGTGTAATTCTGTATCATCACTTTTAATGATTCCAAAGCATTCCATTGATAGAAGCACAAAAAATTTATTCAACCAATTTCTTATGATTGGACCACTGAATTTTTAAAATTATACATTAACATACAAATATCAAAAAGCATTAATCTTTTTACGTGTTTGATACTTGCATTAGGAAAAATATCTGAAAGTAGAATTGTAAATTTGAAGGGAATATACATTACATATTGAAAGATATCTATATCTGTATCTGTGTGTGTGTGTGTGTTTGTGTGTGTGAAGACTAAGCATGGTGATTCCATCCAGTTGATTGGTGAGAGAATGCGTATTATTCACTTTGGGTTAGTGAGCATAAAAGAAATCTTAAAATTATTTTTTAACTATTAAACCTGTTCATGAAATAAAACTTTTCTTCTGTCTCTGGTCTTTATTGTTGATTTTTTTTTTTTTTAAAGATTTTATTTATTTATTTGACAGAGACAGAGATAGCGAGAGCAGGAACATAAGCAGCGGGAGTGGGAGAAGGAGAAGCAGGCTTCCCCTCGAGGAGGGAGCCTGATATGGGACTCGATCCCAGGACCCTGGGATCATGACCTGAGCCGAAGGTAGACGCCTAACGACTGAGCCACCCAGGCGCCCTATTGTTGATATTTGGCACTATGGCAGCTCTAGGACCATGAGGAAACCAGCCAAGGAAGAGAGGTGTCTTCTGAGAATGGCACAGTGGTAAAAATGGAAAGAATCTGATTTCTTGATTATGTCAATGGGCCAGCAAATTAATTCAACGTGCACTCACCTTACCTCCATAGTTGTGTAATTTATTTAATACATATCATTGAGCCTAAGGCAGCGATTCTCAAGGTGTGAGAAACTGAGGGGTCCCCTAAAAATTTCCTAAATTCAAAATTGTTTTCGTTTGTCTAGCAAGCAATTATTTTAAAGTCATGTAAACTGATTCGTGTATTGAGGTAAAAATCAAACAAAACCCTGGAGGAAATATTAATACTTTGTTGACAATGCACTTTGTGAGTAGAGTACACTTTATTTTTTCCTTTGAAATTCACACATGCAACAAGTCACCTTTAACCTTGAAGTGACCTCTATGGTACCATGCTATCAAGACCTTTTTACTTTCTTGGAGAATGTTTACCCCTGAATGATGTCAATATTGGAGATTGTTTAAGCTTAGTTACTTTCATAATACCCAACTGATTTCTTAAGATGTGTAAAATTACACAAGTAATCTCTTAGGCTAATGGGCAGAAAAGTGGTAACAAAAATCAGCACTGAAGAGTGGTAGCACTTTTCTTTGTCCAGCTCTAGTTTCCCTAAACCAGTAGGTGTACGGATTGATTTATATGCGTAGTTTTCAGACCTTCGCGTGATTCAACCTGAATGATGATTTTCAAGTGTATTTGCTTCAATAAAATCTGTCACTTTGAACTTACCTTTTAAAAATAAACATTAATAGTTAGAAGCAATCACAGGTCTCCCTTTCTGTTCTTTTTTGTCTAAATAATTGTTTGACTTCAGTATGAAAAATTAAGTGCATTTACTGAGTACTGTTGTTCTCTTCTTTAAAAAAAAGAAAAGCCTTCCTGTTATACTAACACGGAGTAGGAAGATCAGTTGACAGTAAAAGCCTTAGTGTGGCTTGAAAAAGTGAATTTATGACAGCATAAACTATATAGTTCATTCTGCTCTCATTTTAATCCTTCACATACGGTAGGGAATGCAGTTACTTAACAATGCCAAAGAAAACAAAACTTTACACAAGGTGATTATAATTACTTTTTAATAATAAAACTAGTGAGTGTTGCACATGCCACCTTGGGCACGGGAGTCAAGAGTTAGCCCTTTATTGTTGGGGGCAGTCATTAAAGTTAAAGTGAGGCTAAGTTCACATAACAAATAGACTCAAACACAGAGCAAATATGTCTTTCTTTCCCATCTAAGGGTCTTGAGGTGAATGGTCTCGATTGAGAGGGTGGTTCTGCTCCAGGACCAACTTCCACCATTTAGTTGTTTAGCCATTCCCTAGGCACTCTTTTCATCTGCATAGTTGAGGCTGGGTCATGATTGTGTCTATTTCACAGAACAAAGGCGAAAGAGAAGAACTCTAAGGTAAGTGGCTGTGTTTTAAATTGAAGAATACCCAGACGTTGCAAACATCACTTGTATTTAGTCCCATTGGCTTTAATGTGATTATCTGACCACATCTCTCTTTGAGGAACATTGAGAAATGTTCTCTCTAAATTGGCAGCCTTAAACTTTATTACTCTGGATGAAGGAGAGAATGAATTTGAGAGGACAATTAGCAGTCTTTACCATGTTGACATGACAGGATACTTGGTCTACTTTTCCCCCCACACCTTGATTTCTCTCCAAAGAAGCACCAAATATCTTCATCAAATTGAGGTGTATCTTTTATTTTTTCACTTTTTGAATATTTAACCTACTTTGTGGATTGGATTGTAATTGCTAAAAAATGTAGGAGATGCAAAGAAATAAAATACAAGGGTTGGTAAGTTTGGAAGTTTAGTTAGTGATCATAATATCTAATAGTTATCATATATATCCATACTCATACTACTGGTGGTTTTATACTGCGTGTGCGGAAGCTCTGCAAACGGGATCAACTTGAACAACTCTCTGATGAGCCATTAATGAAAAGAGACTCCATGATCCACAGACCCCAGATGAAGCCCTCTGGAACACAAGTTTTAAATATGCAGCAAAGATTCAATGCCGACCATTACATACCATGGAGAGATTTTAATCAGACCTTGTATCAAAATGTCATCCCATATTTAGAAATAAATATGTAACTCTATACGGAATTTTCTTTTTCAAGGTAATGATACCCTTTAGAGCCTTGGATTGATAATAGAGTCCGGAATTATAAAATCACACCTCTGGGGGAGAAAAAGAAGAAATGAAACAGCTTGTTCATTTTCACGTGCAAGACCTAAAATTTAAATGATCATATTAAGGTATGTAGGAAAGTCATGATCCCATCAATCAACAATCTCATTGACAATCTTTCTAAAAGGAGGTTGCTGGAACTTTCTTTAAAACAAAGTTACTTTCAGGGCGCCTCGGTGGCTCAGTCATTAAGTGTCTGCCTTCAGCTCAGGTCATGATCCCAGGGTCCTGGGATTGAGCCCCGCATGGGGCTCCCTGCTTGGCAGGAAGCCTGCTTCTCCTTCTCCCACTCCCCCTGCTTGTGTTCCCTCTCTCGCTGTGTCTCTCTCTGTCAAATAAATAAATAAAATCTTAAAAAAAATAAAACAAAGTTACTTTCAAAAGAAGACAATTCTGAAAACATAATCTACTATTTGGATTTTTACAGGGATGTAGTCTAACTTCTATCAGGTCTTGAGGTTTGTACTAGAAGTTCCTTTGGCCTGAGTCAGGAGACTTGGCTCTGGGTAGGTGACCTTGGGCAAGTTATTTAACCTCTCTAGTTGTCTTGCTTTCTGTGGTGGCCGGGGAGGGAAGGAACACAGATGGGGTAGAGAAGAACTCAGTGGTAACTCAGGTCCCTCACATTCTCTTCTTTTCTTCTGTTCCCTAGGTTTTTGTGACTATCGATAACACAATTTTCTTGGTGTGGATTTTGCTACACAGAAGAAAGATGGAGTCTAGGCTTTGTGCCCAGCACCCGGTAAAGTTTTATGTTGGAGAAGTTTTAGCATGTTGATTAAAAGTAGAAGCACTCACCTGGCCTGCCTGATCGAATTGTGACCTTATCAGTTGCATGACCTTTGGCAAATTTCCCCCCTAAGTCTCAATGCCCTAGAACGTAAAATGCAGAAAATAGTAATACCGCCCTTGTGGATTTTGTGAGCATTAAGTGATGTAAGCTATGTAAAGTAACTAGTACAGAGTCTGGCATTTAGTAAGTGTTCAATAAATATTATCATTATTATGTGCAATTCAGATATTAGTAAATATTTTCTAATGCATTTGGTGATGATGAAGCACTGTTTTAAAGCTGGAAAATTTATTACATTTCGTACAGCAGTGATATTAAGTAGCTCCTAGAGAATTAAAGCTGCTTAAATGAAGTCAGACTCTCATTCTTCTCTGGGAGCAATTATAATAGATTAAAATTATTTGTGTGCATTTGCAACGCTGAGCCACTGGCCTCGCTTTCCTGGCGTGGGAAGTGGCCAGTCAGCTGGGGAGACCTGGAACATGCAGGGGCAGGAGAGTCAAAGGACCAAGGATTTCATCCTCCTCTGCCACCACTGAATGACTCATTGAGGCAAGTTGCTCAGCAGTCTCATTTCTGAAATGGAAACGATATTCTGCTGGTAGAAGTGATTCAAGAACGAAATGAGATTACCCAAGGTGCCTGGCACAGAGTGGGGGTTCTATGTCATTTGGTTTCCTTCTTGAAAAACAATATTTGAATAACGCCAAGTGAGGCTTATTAAACCAATTTAATTGTAGAATTTTAAAAGTTTCTTACTTCAGAACGAACTCAAGCTATTTGTATAAGTTTCAACTTACTAACACTTTCTATTACTGAAATGTCCTCAACTTCTGAAATTGGGGGTTTTATTTTTAAAGTACAAAATGATGAGTCTCAACCTGATAAAAGAAGACTAGAAGAATTTTGTATTGCTAGAAAATTTCCGAGGTTGTTTTCACATCATGTCTGTGGTCTGTGACACTTAACTTTGGATTCCAGGTGTTCCTGGTCTCCTAGGGAGCACCTGGGCATCTTATCGCTGTGTCTTCCTGGTGATCCAGTTTTCTCTGGACCCTTCTCCCTGGCCCCACATGGTCATAACCCTATCTCTTTAACCCGTCAGGTTACATTAATGGAAGATCAGCATGAAATTAGCTGTTGATAAGCCTTTACTGAATACCAGAGGGTGATAAGTGGCAGGGCATTACATTATACAATGGAAAACATCATTGGATATAACACATCATTGTTTCTGAAGTGAAGAAATTGAGCAGCATCACAAAGAGATCTTTAATTTCAGCTGCCTCCATCACTTAGGCCATGCCTACTTCTGGTTCCCTTGGGGTTCATGCAGAGTCCCCTTCCTTTTTGTCTCATCAGTTCCCCACTGCCGATTCCCATCTCTCCAGCACCCTCATCCCCAAATCTTTTTTTACATAAAATTAACGTATTGAGCTCAAAAAGACACTCTTCCCCCTTTCTTTAAAGTGAATTGTGTGGTGCAGTTCAGATCCCTCTGTTCTAACTTCTGCATTCCAGATTATGCTGCAGGGCCCGCCTTCCCTACCTGCAACACCTGTTCAGGTAGACGTCCTCTCCCCAGAGACAGAAATGGTAGAGGGCGGGATGCACACACTCGCGCACGTGCACATTCTGTTTAGATTCGTGTCACTCTTTACATTGGACTATACACCTCCAGTACACTAGATACTTTCATGTGTTGTTATTTAACCATTCTTTTAAATCTGTTATGTATTAAAAACAGATTAAAAACCTGAAAGGTTTTTAAAATTTTTTAAGTTCGAGTATCTTGCTCAAAGATAAACATTCTTAAATGTGAGAACCTAGAATTAAACTTTGCTCTGTCCGAAGCCAAGCCCCTTCCCCTGCTGCATCTCATGGAGTTTTTCATTAGAAAAACAACAGAGCAATTTCCAATACAGTAGATTGTCATAGGTAGCAAATATCCTTAACAAAATCAAATAATTGCCTTCAAATAATTGCTACTTCTCTTTTAAAACGTTCATAAGGAATTATGGAAATATAAGGTAGGAATTTCCATCCATATAAAAGAACATTTAAATCTCAAAAGCTGTTGAAATCTGATTTCTGTCCCATCTGCAATTCAGAAATCCCTAAGGCCCAAGACTATCCAACAGTGGGACTAATGAAATAGATGTCTCATTGTTTATAAATTCTCAGTATAAATGTTGGCAGTCCAGCTAGATGACGGGAGACTGCATTTCCTGGTGCCTCTCCCAAACTGCCAAAGATATGACAACTGTTAATTCTCAGTGCCCCTGAGAGGCAAGCAATTTACAGCACAGAAATCAAACCCATAAAGGAAGTGTGCAGAATCTAGGAGTGGATGAGACTGTATTTCAAGTCTGGTAGGTAAGCCAAATTTAATTTTTGACTGCTGGTGGGATTGGGAAGATTCTGCTTGTGTATTTCCACTGGAACTTTACACTGTACCCTGTCACCATCATGATGGCATTGTGGTAATTCTGGATTCTTATTTACCACTAATGCCTTGAGCATATTAAGTATAATTGGTTCATGTCCAGTGAGCTTCAGGAGAAATTGCATTATTTTGGGTAATAAATTTTGTACTCATATATGTCAGGGCACTGTCTAAAATATATAATGCATCGTTAGATGAATAGATTAACAACTTTTTCAATCTAATTATTTAATAGTTGTTTTCCAGATAATTTTGTTACAGCTTAAAATTTTTTCTATTTGGTCAACTACAAAGAGGGGATGCTGGGGAAAAAAATTGTTTGGTAGAATGGTGGAAAATTCATTAAAATTCTTTGAATAATTTTCTCATAGAAGCAATTTTTCATAGTGTAATGGTGAAACCAACACTTTACTGATGAGATCTCACAGCATCTTGATTAACGTTTCAGTCCAGAATCTCCCTAATCAACATCTGCTAGAAAATGTAAAACAGAAAAAAAATTAATAACTGCCTAGATATCTGAAGTATGCTCTTAGTTGCACACACATTTCTACCCACATTTTGTGGAAATAAAAATAGGTTGGTATATTGAATCACAAAGCGATAACAAGAATTGCTTTCTCATCTGGTCTGGCATATGAGAAACCCACAAAACAATGCATGCACTGGTCCCGCAGGTGTGCAAGCTACATCATAACAAAGAGACATTATTCCCCAGACTCGTTCTAGTGCTATCATCATTTGTGCTGAGACACAAAGAAGTAAACAAATGCCCAGTGCTGGCTTTGCTTTTGTGTCCCCCCCACTTGGAAGCCTGAACTGGGTCACAGAGGAGTCAGATGAGAGGGGGTGGTAGGCCAACTTTAGCTGTCAGCTGATACATTGAAAAGGAGGAAAGGAGAACATAACCGGAGACAGTGTTTTCAAAGTTATGATGAAGATATTGCTAGAAAATTCTGTCGTATTTCCTTTTAAATTTATTTTCCTTGTAAATTGGATTGTTTTATGACTAAGAAGCCTAGGTAAGGGTTTTTCTTTTTATGAGATGGAAGAACCTTTGTTTTCACTTCTCCAGCCTATGAATAGTTTATATTTCAGATGTAGTTGACAACCGCATGGGCTTTATTGCCTCATTTGAAAAGCTGTAAAACAGCAGACTTGCAACCCTCAAGATTACCTCTTTTTACAGTGGTGAACCCAACAAAATGTCAACTGAAATTGTTAAATTTAATGATTTAATCTAATTTTATATTGTGACCATTAAGTAAGCCAAATCTAGTATTTGATCGCTGAGAGGCCAAGAAGATCTGAGGGCCACTGTCATGTGGTTTGACGACAGTTCAGCAAAAAGATTGAATGTTGCTGTTGATTTTATAGATGTTCATGCTTAGTTTCTGTCTTCCTTTCTCTGCAGTTTATAGAATTCTGAAGATTGTAAGCTGCAGCAATCTCTTTATTATGTAAATCATATTTCATATATCATTTCCCAGTATTCCAATCATGAGAATGGAGGGCACACATGACCTCAGTAAACCTTAGGCCTTCTCACAGTGCCAGTGAGGATGTCTGCAGGTTTCCTGGGGGTTGCCTCATGCGAATGTAGCCCCACATGACAGTCCCTCTATCAGATTTCCTTATCCCAGGTTGATCATCTACCAAATCTTCCCCATCTCAGCATAACCAACCCAGGGATTACACAGCAGCCAAGGAGTAATGATGGAATTGTCTTGGCCCCACACTTCCCAGTCCAATCTATCATGAATCCCTATGGACTCTTGCAGCCCTAATAGAACCTAATGCATCTCAGTCATTTCATCATACTTCAGGTAAATCCCAGCAGCTAGAATACCTGCCTCTCTAAGTCTGAGGGCTCTGCCTGAACATAAAAGGTCACTCTGCCCACACTCAAAGTAGCTGGAGGTCATGGGGGATTAGTGCTGCCCTCCATCCCTCCTCCCCACCACCCACTCAGCAGTCCTCAACCAATGACTCTCAGGGATTGGTGTATAAATACTCCAGATCCTGACTCCTTGGGTAGAATAACTCTGAAATGTTTTCCAGAATTTCCCCAGGAGAGCAAGCTCTGGTTGCCTATTGTAGTCGTTGGCTTAATCACAGCCCTTTACTCGCTGTCTTCCTTTCCTGTTTTACTTCCCCACCTCACTTGTGTGCCCTGTACCTCCCAGATAAACTACTTACACTTGAATCTTTGTCTTAGAGTACACCTTGGGGACAAACTATGAAAGCCATATTCAAAATATATCCCAAATTCATGATCTCCTTTCATCTTTTTTGCTATCATTCTAACACTGCCCCGATGGCAGCAAGAGCCTCCAAAATAATATCAGCTCAAATGTCATTGCTAATCTGCAAGTAGGCCCATTAGCAGCTGGTTGAGGAGGTCTTGCTATAGAAATATCCACTCATTCAATTAATTCATTTTTTTTTAAGTGCCTACCTATGAGTGCCTAACAAGATGATGAAATGAGAGAGCTTGAAAAGTAAGGAAGGTGATTCTTCCATATGGGTCATGCATGGTTCAGGTCAAATTTATTCTTAGAGCATTAACCTGAATATTAATCTGATGTCATCTGCAGACTATGGAATTTGCCTTTTCCATATATATATATATGAATATATATCTTGCCTTTTCCATATATATATAAATATAATATATTATATATATATATATACTTACACTGTTTTTAAATGTAGACTTCAGTCTTCTAAATTAATTGATACCATATACTCTTCTCTTGTTCCTGACCATAATAGGGATGCTTCTACTCTTTCAACATTTAGTCTGAAACTACTACCTTTTTTCACTGGTTATATATATATGATATAGAAAGGGATAAAAGTCATTGCAAAGATGAATCCAGTTATATATATCCTACTAAGAAATGCTAATTAGGAATTTGTTTTTAATCCTTCTAATTTTTTATTCATACATATAGCAAGATATATTAATTCACTTTCTAAGTTAACCATCTTTGCATTCTGGAGATGAGTCCCATTTGGTCACGGGGTAGTTTCCACTTAATTGTCTGTGTAGTTATTTAAATTCTAGGGCAGTGGTTTTCAAATGTACTAAGTGTTGAGCAGGGGTGCCTGAGGAGTGACAGCAGGGAAAAGAAGTGCACAGAGGAGTGAAGTACTCTTCCTTCAACTGATGTCGCTCTGCTTTCATCTGTTTCATGTATCGCGATTTTGTATTTGGAGCATCTGTGAGGTATTTGAAAACTTGCTCTCTGCTGTGGGAGGCGCAGTTCATTGCCCACATTGGTTGCTGTTTGCCCAACTTCATTACTCTTTGATACCAGAACCTTCCATCTTGCACCGGTGTTGTGGGGCAATGTTCACAGACAAAAGAAATGAGTCGTGATTGGACTAAATGAATTGGAGTACTTCCACCCTACTTTGCAAGTAGTTTGGGCTGGTGTTGCCAAATGAACCAGGTATTTTCAAGGAGATACAAAAGGGACAGATGCTTTCTGGGCTCCTCTGTGAGAGATTTTCTCCCCTAGTACAAAGAGGGAATTGTAAGGAGGGAGCTTTGTCTCCTCCTCCCAGAGTTGGGTGTATCTCATGAGGATGGCCTGCCTCCGAGGGCAGAGTCGTCTTGCTAACATGCGGTGAAGGTGAGGAGAAGCAACTCAGGGCTATGGCACCACTAATTTTTCAATGAACCCTGATACAGCTTGTTTCTGACTTTGTCTTTAGATGGGCATTATTAGCCTACTCCTATTGTTCGATCTATTTTAATCAGGCAGCCAAAGGTAGTCTAAGCGGTACATCTGCTAAACAAATTTAAAACCCCTGCCTGGGGGCGCCTGGGTGGCTCAGTCGTTAAGCATCTGCCTTCGGCTCAGGTCATGATCCCAGGTCCTGGGATCAAGCCCCACATCGGGCTCCCTGCTCAGCGGGAAGCCTGCTTCTCCCTCTCCCACTCCCCCTGCTTGTGTTCCCTTTCTCGCTGTGTCTCTGTCTGTCAAATAAAAAAATAAAATCTTAAAAAAAAAAAAATAAAAAAATAAAACCCCTGCCTGGGCTATTGTTTTTCCTTAATCAATATATGAAGTACTCAAGATTAACAATTGCTCTTTAGCAGTAATACTTAGAGAGGAGTCTCTGGCCAATGGCACTCCAGTTGTTCCATCAAAAGCTGCCCGAGAATTCTTTTTGTTCTGTATTTGCTACAATTCAACTAAGAAAGAAGGCTCATAATATGGCTACTTCTTAAAATTATTTTAAGCAGGAAATACTCCTCTCAAGTGGATAATAACTAAAAGGAGGAGAAAATTATTAGTTCTGTTTTCTCCACTTAATATTTAAGGTACATGGAAGGTATTTAAGATGAGTTTTATATCAGAAAGCTTGCATCCATTATGGTTGATTCCTTATTCAGAGAGAAGAGAAGTAGTGTGCATGCGAATGAGCTGCCTTATCAGATTTAAGGAAACAATAATTTGTGAAATGTAATGTACTTTCTTGAAACCAGTAATACTGGCAGGAGATTATTACAGAATCCAAAGAGCACCGAAGTTCTCTCCTACCAGAAAAAAGTAAAATAAAGACTTCCTGTAAACTGAAAATAGGAGAGCTAGAATATAAGAGGGGACTGATGTTTTCCTCCCTACAATGGGGGCTCCTAAGCCCTTGACAAGGGTTATTTCCATTTCGTTTCTTGCTTTTTATTTTTATGGGTTTTTTTCTTTTCAAGTTCATTTGGCATTCCCCCAGCCCCAAGTCCTTATGGATAGAATTAGAAAATTGTCATTGTTAGTAAGTGACATACCATTTCAATTGATAGACCAGGTCACAGTACAAAAACTGGAGAGAATCAGGGGTGCCCGGGTGGCTCAGCCTGTTAAGTGACTGCCTTTGGCTGGGGTCATGGTCCCAGGGCCCTGGGATCAAGCCCCACATCGGGCTCCCTGCTCAGAGGGGAGTCTGCTTCTCCCTTTGACCCTCCCCCTGCTTGTGTGCGCTCTCTCTCTCTTTCTCCCAGTCAAATGAATAAATAAAATCTTAAGAAAAAGAAAATAAAACTGAAGAGAATAAAAAATCACTGGCACACAGGATCCTATACGAATCACATATATAATTAAACTGTGGGAGAAAGAAGACAAAACCCAGAAGAATTGGGGCAGAGTGTAATCATGGTGGATATGGATCCAAGATGTTAAGAAAAAGCATGACACTAGAAGGAACAGCACGAACTTTATGAGCTATATACACGGGACAGCCCAGACCTGCTCCTGGGGGATGGAGTGAGAGCCCCAGGGGCCTCTGGAATCCCCCACTGTGTTCATGCTGAAGCCCCTCTTCCCCAGGGATGTTCTCCTGCCACTGACTGCCAGAGAAAGCACAGGCCCCTTCCTGCCCAACATGGGCCTCCTCTAAGTGGTGGCTTCAGCTCAAGGGCTCCCCATTAGCATGGTCCAAATTTTCCTATGGTGACACAACAGTCTGAGGCACACAACCTCTCCTCCTTCCTTTCCCTCCCCTTCACGGTGGTAGGGATTGCATGGCTGTCTGGGGACTCTGTCTGCCTTCCCTGGGTCCTCATCCTCATCCTTCCCGGGCATTCTCCCAACAAATCTCATGTGTGCTGAATCCTGTCTTGGCATGTGCTTCCCGGAGGATCTGAACTGATGCCTATGCATGCATTTTTTTATTACACAGATGTAATAACGTAAAACAACGTTTTGAGAAAGAAACCAGAAAACTATTAGCCCTTTTCCTTCCAGTGTTTTTCATGTTTATATAATGACAATATTTCACTAATTATTAATTGTTGTTTGTTTAAAAATGGCTTTGAATTGTTTCTTCCCATTTCGTCATGATTTATTTTACTCTAGTTATCTAGTTCTTTTTTAAACTTAATTGTAGGCATGTTATAATGTTTCAATTGATATACCATAAACCATTTATAGATTTATAGTCATTTATATATCACAACCTTATTCCAAATAGTGTTGGAAAAAATTACATATATATATTTTATGTATATATATATTATATTTCATAATATATATAGTTCCATAATATATATATTATGTATATATATACATATTTATATATATACAAAGAAATTATATATATAATATATACATATTACATACATTATATGTGTGTGTGTGTGCATATATATATATATTTCTCCCCCTCCTTTTTTAAAAGGGACTTGAGATGATAGTGCTTTATGGAAAATCCAGAATGACTCCGTGTTGTTTTGAGAACCAACCAGTATGGCTCCTACCTTACCACAGGAAACATTGCTGAAGAGATACGAAAGGTAAGGCATGAGTGTTGCCATTCTAAGGTTCAGTTTTCTTATCTTTTTTAAACATAATAAGCGCACTTTATAAAATATTGGTGAGGATTGTTAAGAATTTAGTTCTAGCATGGACATACCACTTAGTTATTCAATGATGTTATTACGATTGATATTGATTTATTATAATTCTTTAGAACAGGAAGATTTTAAAATCTCATTCACTCATTTCAAAATTTCCTGCATACTTTGCATGTTGAGAAAATGTAAGGAAAAATTCCGAAGTTGTGCACAACCCATTACTTTAAAATTTTTCTTCTAAATTTTTATTCTAAGGGATTTAATTTTTAATTCTGGAAACCAAGACTTCAACTAGTTGTAGTGATTAAAACTGAACTGAAAATTTGAAGATATTATAAGGGACTTGCAGTATGGAAAAGAAAGCTTAACTCAGGGTCAGGTCACTGTTCCCACAGTACCTTTCGTCTCTGGTGTCCTGGACATCATCATCTACATGGAGGTTTTTCCAACCAACATTAGCCTTTCTACTTCAATGCTTCTTTTTCCCTGTTCCAGAAGCTCTAAGGTCCCATCCTCCAGCCAACTAGGAAAAACATAAAGTCTCATAAAATAATTCTGTGAGTGTGTATGTGTATTCCTGACAGAAAGTCCTCTCCCCCAATTAAAAAGTCCTTTATATTATTAAACATATACTTAACATCCCAAGGCTTCCTCGCCAATGTCTGATGAGTGAGTTCTTGAGTTTTGACTAAGAGAATTCACCAGTGAGCCTTGCCTGAACAGAGAAAGTTTACCCCTAAACCTCATCATGTCTGCTTCCACCTAGAATTCCACTAAACGAATTTCTGGACATTTTACAATGGATGCTTTGTCCTTTTCACAAAACTTTCTGATATTTTAAATATTCACATGTAGTCTCAGAGCTTCTGGTCAAATACGGATCCTCAAAATGATGTTGAGCACAGTCTTTCCTTATACAGTGATTTTCATCTATGCTCTGTCCCCGTCATGGTTTTATGTGTGTAAAAATGAGTTTCTGTGAAGTGAGTCCTTAACTAATGGAGATTAACTAGGAACCCGGTTACTACTTTCTAATTTGGAATATCAATCTGTCTCGTATGTAAGGAAGTATATACGATATTTCTACATTTGCAAAGAGTTAATCTATTTCCTAATTGAAAAACAAGATGCTTTGTTTCATGTATATCCCACTGGATTATGTATAATAAAATTATTTGAGACTGCTGGATTTAAAATGAAACATGTATAATAAATTTTTTATTGCCCATTTTCTCACTTGTAGTTCTCCAGTCTGCCAGCAGGCTGCAGCAGAGGGCTAGCTTTAGCTTTAAATTAGCATGTTAAAGGTGTTAAGATCTTTTCCCTCTCCTTCCTTTCTTCCTTTTCTCTTTTTCTCTCTCTCCTCCCTCCATCCCTCAGCCCCCTTCTTGCCTTCTTCCTCCCTTTCTTTCTCCTTTTTCTTCTTCAAACTGGTTCTATTTTGTTAAGTGGAGGAATTGGCTCAGTAATGAAATGTATATGTCAACATTCGATTTTAAATAATGTCAATGATACTCGCTTTCTAATTTTTTAAAGTAAGGGGATGGAGACTAAAATAATAATAATAACAGGAAATTATGAATTTACAGTTTGATTAACACAGATAATAATAACAAAAACCAGATTTGGTTTAAAATACACAAATTAAGATTGTATCCACTCCCATAGCATATGCAAATGACCTCCTTTTTGCTACTACATTTGGAAATGTGGAAAAAGGCATTTCAATCATAGCTCTCATCAGTTATTCACTGTATCCAGGCCTCTCGATTGTGTTTCTTTCTTTAATGTAATAGTACGTAATAATCTCACAGCTGTGCTTTATAGAGTGAACTATATAAGCATCTATATTGAGATTTCGTACACACATAACATAAAAGGGAGAGAAAAGCATCGCAAATAGTGCTTGGCCCACTGCAAAACCATACAAAAGAACTAATGAATCTCTCTCAGAACATTTTTGTAGAGTGACCAGCTGTAAGGCTTGATTTGTATTCCATAATGGGATCACCATTCAAAAGTTGTTTATTTCAAGGTATAACACCACTTTCCCTGTGAGGCATTAATATCTTTAACTGCACACTCTTGGTCATTGTGATGAGTTAAATAAAACTCCCAAGCCAGAATTTGTTTTCTTTTCAATGTGCTCATTTACTCCATCTACTTAAAAGCATTTACCCAAAGCCTCCCAAACACATTGCTTACATGTAAAATATCCTAAGTGCTGACTTTTTGCTTTGGTATTTGCAGTTGAGTGTTTATTATTAAGTGGGGAGTGTTTTGAACTTACATTTAATTCACAAAAGTGTCGTTCTTCAGCTGGTCGAAAGTGTTCTGTAATAAAAGTTTTGTAGCATTAGTTTTGGTATATAACACTGGCTTTCATTCCACATTCAGTCCACAGATATTTATTGAGCTATTATCGCCGGCATGCATTAAGCAGGGCAGGTCCGGGTCTGTGCTCACGTGGGGCTTAGGAGGGGACAGGAGGGAAGACATACTTCAGCTGATAATTGCATCGATCTTTAAAATAATTATGATTGTGTTAAGGGCTATGAAAGAGAAAAACATTGTGTTATGAGAACATATAAGAAAAGCACTAAAACTGGTCTGGGGGTGAGGAAATAGATTAGGGAAGCTTCCCGCTGTGACAGATAGGAAATTCATTAGTCTCAGACAGTGGTTTAGAGTGAGGGTTGATTATTGTCTTTAATTCGTAATTAAATGAGGGAACCTATAATTAAGCATGAATCAAAACCTTAAGTAATATAGCACATTAATTTATTGTATGGAATAATCATTGTGGGAAGTGGTAATATGAGATAGAGCCACTTCATTTGAATGGTAACAGCTTGAATTCTATGAAAAAACGTTTATCTTTCCTATGGCAAGCCCACAAGTGTGGCCATTATGGCTTGCAAAACCAGAAACTGAATATCTTAAATTATATGGCCATTTATCCATACGTTACGGCTTTGTTAAATCTTGTTGGAACGTATGGATTTTAAAAGTGTACAGCAAAATCACATTTTGATATAAAATAACATATTTTCATAGAATCTATTTATTTTGTCTCCTTTTTCCCACCCTTCTAGTCTTCTTTTTTCAGTATTTTAAAACCCATATTTGATATCCATTTTAGATTTTATATTGCTATTCTTCATTGGTAAGTATATTTACCTGGTCTTCATTCAGCGGTAGAGTGGATTAACATCCTAACTTAAATTGATGCTCACTGAAAACAATGAAGACATGATAATTACTAGGTTGCATAGCACTAGGTGGTGTAAATATCTTTGTTAATAGAAAAAAAAAAAAAGAGAAAGAATAGCATAACATTACCAGAGATTAGTGGATTAGGGTAGTATACACATAAAATGGATATAAAAATATATAAGACAGTTGACCAGAATATGAAAGGAGAGATCATAGTGGGGAAGGAGTCTGAAGGAAATGATGAATCCTAAAATCAACCAGACTCATAGTCCCAAAAAGCAATGCTGAAAGCAGAAAAACAAATGAAAATCGATTAAAAGAGCAATTAGGTGAGACCGAAGTAGCAGAGCAGGAGACCTCAAAACATTTTGTGGAGGATACTCTGAGAAAGTCTGGAAACAGGATGAGAATAACAGGGCCAATCTAGGAATGAGCAAAACAAATGACTAACTCTAGACAAGAACGACAAACACAAAATAATCAAAAGTGCGGAAAAAATACAAATGCTGAAGGTAAAAGGTATTGTGGTTTCTTATGAGAAAATTAACAGGACAGCAAGACAAAAAGAAATGTAGTCTAAAAGAAGAAAAAAAAAATGAACTGATAAATGTGAGCCATAAACTGATGACCTAGAATTATTCCAAGATATATAAACACTTTTTAGAATTTTAAGAAAGAACTATTTCTTATTTGATTAAGTAATAAAAATAGTCTGAGCGTCATGGATGGCTCAGGGACTAGAGTGTTTTTAGGGAGTTGTGCTTTCTTTGGGGTCTGTGCATGATTCACGTGAACCTTAGAAGGATAGAACAAATTTGGCCAATGAAATCAGTCCACATCCCACCCCAGCAGTCTCCTACCCACATCCACTTTGCAGGAACCTTATTAGCAGACACACATTGACAACTGACACTATTGTCCCTGGTCTGTTTAATTCCCCAAATAGATTGCAATACAGTGTTTTTGTTTCTGTTTTTGTTTTAATTCCCTGTACCAAGTTTGAAACCCTAAACCCTAGAATTTATGTTCCAGAGAGGAGAAAAGAAACATTCCTTTACTTTGTTAACACCACCTCTTACTTTACCAAGGGTTATAATGAGGTCCAATTGTTTTTGTGAAAATTTATTTTGTTTAACAGAGATATTCTAGCTCAATTATCTGGGAGTAAAAGGAACAAAAGAAAGGCATTATGCAAATGTCAACAAATCTGGAATTTTCAAACCAATTTATAATTAATATCAAGGTTCTCCTTGCATGCCATTAATATTTAACCTCTGAAAGGTGAGAACAATTGGAAAAAATATGAAATGTAATAGGGAGTAAAGAAAGGTTAGACCATATGAGATTTAGGTCATGTTCTCGATGATAATAGGGCTCCAACTGATCAGGTCATTTGTGGAAACTAGTCATAAAATGTCCATTGTGCTTTAAAAAAACCCTTGCTTTATTGAATTGATAGGTAAAAGTAAATATCATTTTATCTGTGGACTGACCTTCCTCCCTTAAAATTTTAGTGATACAACTTCTCCAAAGGATTTGTTTAAGGTTTTACTCCATAATATGAAAATGAATGGAATAATCTCTGTGATGTTAGAAATTTCAGAGTCAAAGATGGAAAATTGAAGATACAAGTGTATTTAATTTGGGACAACATTGTGCTCTTCACAATCTTTGTTGTATCTCATTGGTCATCAATCATCAATACCCCCAGAAGCAGAGGACTGCATGCTCAGGTGCAATATATGTATATGTCTTAATCTATCTATCAATCTATCTATCTACCTATCTATCTCTATATCATATACACATACATATGTGCATATACATACATTTCATTATGTATTGTGTTATAAAATATTGGATTATATGTAACAGTTAATATTATGTGTCTTATACTCTGTATAACTATGTATTAGTAACTTAAAAATAATGTATGTTTTCCAAATTTTAAAAACAAGTGGGGTATGTAATAGTACATATTGTATCATTACAAATGATGTAATATACACGTATAGTGTAATATATACAAGTGGTATGTGTATACTTTTTTGAGTAATTACGTGCACTGGAAGGGAATTGAGACTCCTGAGGTTGTAAATACATATATAGTGCATATGCACACAGTCTAAAAATACAAGTTCTGGGTGGCACTTATGAGAAATTTTATTTTAGTTATTGTTTGTACTTAAAATGGATCCATTTTATTGTAGGTAAATTTTACCTCCGTAAGACTGATTTTTAAGAACATTATCTGGGAACTAATTATTTAGGGTAAATCAGCTCCATTAACTCTCTCTTCCTTCTTTTATAGTTGCTCCTATTGTAGCTACCTCACTCATTCTCATAAAACACATTTGAAAAATGCAAGGGATATTCAAATAAGTCCATTTTCCTACTTTTTAGATGCTATGATCATTCATTGGCCTACAAGGATGTTTTAAGAAATCTTGCCTATGGTTCTCAAAAGTTGACATCAGGAAACTGTACTATAATCCTTATTGTCCTTGAATGTAGAAAAAGCAAAGGTAATAAATAAGCACTGGACCCAATCATTGGATAAAGTACAAGTAAATCAAATTCATTAAAACAGTAGAAAATTTCAGTGTTATATGGAGGAGGAAAATATAAGTGGAATGCTATCTAAATTCTCTTGAAAAGAAACTGGGAAGTTTAAGGTTGGGGTTTTTATTGTTGTTGTTATTTGTTTGTCTTATAAGAACATGTTTTGGACAAAAATGATACCAGCCTGCTGACAAATTTTTCATGGGCTTAGGTGATTGCCATCTGCAGAGCTTCAAAATTGGCTTGAGTTTATCTCGGATAAATGTTTGTAGAATTATGGAGAGCATATAAACAATCAAAGGAAACTCATTGTCCCAACAGAAAAAGCTAGATTAATTTTCTCTAATAGTTCTTAGTTGCAGACGTATTTCATCTCTGGATATGGTCTGGGAAATTTTATTTGAAAAATAACCCCACTGGGCCTGGGTCTCTGCCATGTTTTCTCTCTTGGGTTGGTATGAATGGGCTCTGTGTCACTGTTCTAGTCCAAACACTTCTAGCTGGACCTTGCTATTCATCATTGGAGTGAATGCCTCTGTTTTCAACTTGCTAATTTCTTCTTTTGTTTACGTGTTTGTGTTTTTATATTCCATATTTTCTTCATGAATGGCCATTTACTGATTGTTGTTGTTGCTATTTTCTCAAGATCCAACTCAAATGTATCTCACCTAGAAGTCTTCTTATTTCTCTAAGAAATGATCTTCCCTACTGTTTTATTTGCCTCTTCTTCACCCCGTTGGTGAGGGAGATATTCCTTTCTTAGGGTTCTGGGGATGTAGGGCCCAGGACATGTAACACTGAATAGCTGAGATGGACAGCAATTTATTAGTCACATATACTCATAGACCAAGGAAGAAGGACACTGAGCACCACATGGGGCCACGTGGGGATTGCACTGGGGAACAGAGTGAGGCTGCAAGTTTGGCGGTGCCAAGAATATCAGGTACCTGTGGGAGGATGTGATTGGCTTGTTTGAGTAACTGTGTGGGCTGGCGGGGAAGTGAGTCTCCTCAGGTTGAGGACAAGGTGAAGTACAGCCTGTCTCGAAGATACAGGTACTAGGTGGGTGGGGAGTCTTTCCTAATGGGTGATGGGTATATCAGGTAAGAGCCAGGGAGCTCTTGGTTAGGTCTTTGGGGCCTGTGAGGTTCAAGCTGTCAAGGAAGCACTTGAAATTTTAGGTCTTGCAATACACTGACCTAATCATTCTTTTTGAAAATTTAATTTCCTACTTTATGGTTCTAATTTGTCCCATAAAATCTGGCACATGATGCTACTTTGCCATGCTGTTGCTTGCTGGCAATTTTGCTAATTTAACCTAGTCTCTCAGTTAGATGGCAGACAAGAGACAGTTTATTTTTCCTTATGACTTCTCCACGCCTCCCCAGAATTTTACCTTTCACCTACATTTTATACGTGTGGGTATGTATCGTATTCATTTCCTAGGGCTGCTATAACAAAATACCACACACTGGGTGGCTTACAACAACAGAAGTGAATTCTCTCAAATCTCTGCAGGCCAAAAGTCTGAGATCAAGGTGTTGCAGGGCTAGCCTCCCTCAGAAGGCTCTGGAGATGGATCTTTCCTTGCCTTTTCTATGCGTTGTTGCACAGCTCCAATCTTCGGCTTCGTGTTAGCATGGCCTTCTCGCTTTGTGTGTCTCTGTATGGCCTTCTCCTTATAAGAATGCCAGCAATTGGATTTAGGGTCCACCTTAATCCAGTATGACCTCATCTTAACTCGATTACACCTGCAAAGACTTTAAGGTCTCATTCACAGGTCCTTCAGTGTATATTTCTGGGGGGGACACAATTGAACACAGAGGATTAGGGAAGACATGCATGTTGTGTATGTGTATACACAGTCCAGAGAAGTTCCTGTAAATGACTTGTCTAAGATTATACAGAAAGCACAGGTGCCAGTAGGGAAAGACCTCAGACCTCAGCGCTTCCGGCCAACTTCTTGTCCAGCGCTGAGAATGAATAGTACCTATCAGTGTGCCTTGGTGCATAATTTGCTTCTTAGACATTGTAAAGTCTACTCCGTGCTTATGAAGTCCTGTATGAGGTTCAAGGACTATCTCAATACAAGCCAATTCTTTACACAAAGTTGCTATAATTCACACTGCCTATGACAGGAAAGGGACAGAAATATCTGTGTTGGCTCTAGCTTGTGATTTTGCCTGTAGCAAAAGAACATAATATAGGAGGCTGGAAAAAATGGTTATTTCAACTCTATGACCGAACAAGCCACAGAATGGGGTCTGAAGCTTTCTTGGCATTTTCTGCATGTCTGGTCCCTTTCTGTCAGTTTGTAGCTAATCGCAATTGGCAGAATCAGCGGTCCTCCTGTGGGTGAAAGTTTTGGGTTGTTTCCTTACACCAGTGATTTCAACTTTCCTTCAAGGTCAAGGAAACAAGCCGCATTAATCACTCAATTCTCCATTACAGAGGAAGCCTGTTACCACTAGGTGTTTGTACCAGCCACGTGAGAGAGGTTACTCCCATAGGCTGCTTTACCGAGCAAAATAAAGTGCGAAGAGAACAAAGAAGGGTCAGAGAGCAATTTACTGCAGCCTCAGTAAAATATCACGCTTTAATTCTCCGCCTCCTCAAAGACTGCTTGTTTCAGGTTTAACAAAAAGACAGGTATAACAGGGATGGCACATTTTATCTGTCAGCTGACCCAGTTTAGCTACTGAGAAAGCTTTCCAGATACATCTATTATTATATAGTCATTAGTATTGGGCAAGGATTGGGATGGAACCAACTACCATGAATTTAAAAAATACTTGCTAACTGAGGGTTGCTGGAGTGGTGGGAGGGATGGGGTGGCTGGGTGATGGACATTGGGGAGGGTATGTGCTATGGTGAGTGCTGTGAATTGTGTAAGACTGATGAGTCACAGACCTGTACCCCTGAAACAAATAATACATTATATGTTAATTTAAAAAATAAAAAATAAATAAAAAATACTTGCTAAGTGTTTTTGGCTCTTGCTGTGTTTCTTAAAACTGAAGAAGGATATTCCAGATCAATGTTCATTGATAAGTATATGGAGTTGTTTGGGTCCTGGCACTATTATTTGGTAACTTACCTGGTGGTGGGTGGTGGGCAAATTTGGTAGTTCTCATAAAGTGAGAGTATGTAATGGGAATTAGAATTTCAGGTCAAGGATAAAGAGTTTTCTTATATGGCTGGCCTTGGTCAAGTCAGGTGTAAGTAATAAATGCTGTAGAAGCTTCCCGTTCTACTCATTGGTATCACTGCCTAGATTCCTGTTGGAAACCCATAAGTCAAGAATCCCAGACTGGGATGAGCACAGACTCATTCTTCTGGCCTCCCAAGTAAGAGAGAAGAGTAATCCAGGCACCCTGAATTTATTACTGCTGCCCACAATATGGTAATGGTGATAGTGATGCCATAGCATAAGGTTTCAGGGCCCTGGCTCTGTGCCACTCTTGGAGTCAAATTTCTTTTCAGCAACTTGCTAGCTTTGTGACGCTGGACAAGTGTCTTTAGTGCTCTGTGTCTACATTTGATGGGAATAATAAAGGGTAGCTTGATTTAGCAAATAAAAATACGGAATACCCTGTTAAATTTGAATTTAGATAAACAACAAGTTTTTTAGTGTTCACTGTTCCCAGGCATTACATGGCATGTTAAATTCAAATTTAACTGGGCATCCTGGATTCCATCTGGCAACCCAAGGATATCTACCTCATAAGGTTCTTACTAGGTTGAATATGATGATGGAATAGCTTTTAACATGATGCCTACCGCTTAGACATATCAGTTATTATTATTCCTAATTGCAACTGCCGTTTAATTTAGAAATCATGTTGGGCATTTTTGTATCCTATCACTGAACTTCACAACAACTCAGCTAGATTAGGGTCAACAACCCTGATTTATAAGGAGATAAACACAGACCAGAGAGTTGGGAATTTGCACAGCTAGGCTATGCCCGGGTTCAGAAGCTGGGATCTTTTAAGTGTACCATATTACCTTGCTTTAGATTTTAGCCTAAAAGACCCTGGATTTCATGCTAGTGTGTAGAGTGTTACAGCTTAATGGGGTGTAGTTTATTGTAAATTGTTGGGTATCCTAAGGCTTTAAAGCCTCTCTGTTCCTTCCCCTTTCCCAGAATGACTATATATAGGAGGACAGTTGAAGGGAGACAGGGTTCTACCCAGGAAATGCAACTGCCTCTTCTGAAAACACCTATTATGGTCTCTCTCCTTCCTGTGGATTCAAAAGATGAGAAAAGATGGAGAGCAATGATCTACCATGTAATTGTAGCAATTTAGGTATGCATCATCCACATTCCCTTTGCTAGGAGAGAACTATCCATTGGATGTTTGTGAACCAAAATAGATGGTCGTATAATTTCAGATTTGGATGCATATTTGAGAAATGTTTATAAGTCATACAGGAAGCCTGTGGAATTTGGACAAAGGCATGTAAGGGATTCCTTTATTATCCTTTTGTTCATGTTCCTGGCAGGGTAGTGGGGGGAGAATTGCTGAAGGAGCTGTTAGAAACAGAGCTTGGTACTGACTGGACACTGAAGCTATCTGGAAAAAGTACTACTGTAGTCAACAAAAAGATGCCATGCTCTACAATCTCTCCTGAAAAGGGCTTGAGTCGACTGTGGCGACAAATTCCTTTTCATTCCTGAGAGGATTAATATCGAAACTAATGGCAGGGTCACTTAGGGAAGTTTCACCCACGCTTTCTGATGCCTGTTTCTTCTAAGGATAAGGGCGGAGCCACATGTCAGATTTGGAAAAGGAAAGGGCATTGTTTGGAGGTTCATCAAAGCTTGTCACGATGACCTCCATGTTCCTCAAAGACATAAGGTATATGCACAACATCATGTCTGAGCATTATGCCGATTTGCACACAGGGATGACTTAAATTCAGAAGATGAATTTTTACATGTCGTTTGTATAATGATACTCAGAGCTGGAGTCCCACCTCCCTCCCATGTCATTTACTACTTGGTTTACTTTTCTGCAAGTTTTTTTTTCCAGCCAGGTTTTAAGCCTTTTATTTTTTGGTCTAATGCTATAATTCATACAGCTTCTGGAGGCTCGCAGCACCCACGACAGTGTGAGGCACAAAGTATTTTCCCACTAAAATTATGACCTGAAAAAGTATTTATTGATTTAAGCTACTAAGTTATGCATTAAATGCTACCTGAAGCATTGACAGAGCAAACATTTAAATTTTCTTTTGAAGTTCTGTTTTAAGTTAGATTATGCCACTCATGCGTTAAAAACCCTCTAAACCAGTGTTTCCAAAACCCTACAAAGCTATCCATGTTCTGGTGCCCTCTTCCCCTCTCTGACCTCATCTCCTATTACACTCCCCTTTGCCCAGGTCCTCTGGCCATACTGGTGTCCTGTTGTTTCTCAAACTCAATTGGCACACTGCACCCTATGGCTTTTACACTGGCTCTTCTCTCTGACTAGAGCCTTCTACTATCCCCTATCCCTTTGGCTAAATCCCTCATCTTCATCAAGTGTTTGCTCATCTTCTAACCATCTCATTAAAAATTTCTACTTCACTCAATGCTTTGATGTACTTACTGTGATTTATTTTTTATCCATGGAAGTGATATACTACATGCTTTACTTATTCATGATGTTTGTTGTCTAATTCCTTCACACTAGGATGCAAGATGTCTCAGGATTGTCTGTTCTGCTTGCTGCTGATCCCCCAGCACATGCAATAATTTCTGGCACAGAGTAGGTCCAAAATGAACATTTATTGAATGAATGAATTATGGAAAGCATGAGGGGTAGGATAGCAGGTGTATCCACTGTTGAGAGGAGCTTTGACTTGAGGAGAGAAATCTTGCTATTACTTTGAGTTTAGAGAATTAAATGTTTTATTCCTTGCAAGTCCGTGTATGCGCGTATGTGTGTATTAACACACAGCGATAGAGGACAAAGCCTATTAGTACTGGAAGGGATGGGAAGTACTCTCCTCTCTCCCAGCTATTAGAAAGATTCTAGCGAAGTGAAAAGACAAGCAAGTATACATCAGTGCTTTTAAACAGTAAAAAATGAATGGGAGTTCCAAAAGGTCAGACTTGCTGATTATCTTTTAAATATTCTTTTCTCTCTGAAATATGCCATATTTATAAGTTATTATCCTTTGCATTGTGTGACCTTTTTGCTGGTCAAAGACTGGTGCAGTATTCTATAATTCAATGTTCAGAGTGAAATAGTCTCTTTACAAAACAAAGTTTGAAAGTAAAATTGTGCTTTGCCACTAGTCTTAATTCTTAGTAAACACACCTTTAATCTTTCTGGTACTTTGAGTATATTATCTTTCATGGACACTGCAAAGGTCAGAGAAGACAATTTCCTTTTTAAATAGATTGCTTGTGAACATCTCATATTTGATTTGTTTGAAGATGAGCCTTTTAATGCTTTCTTCTCCCTTTCCCTTCATTGTTAATGAAAAAAAAAAGTGTATCCTGTACTGTGATGTTTGATGTGTTAAATTTTTTTTTCCTTCATAACGATATTCGCATTCTGAATCACTTTAAAATGGTTACGCAGACTCATTAGCATACTGGTCTCTGAGCATACTGTCATGTTATAAGAATTCTTAACTGACATTAGGTACAAAAAAAGGATGAAATTTAGTTTAAACTAACAGTAAGGTACAGGGGAGCAACATTGCACTCACTCATTCATTGATCCATTCATCTGTTCATCCAACGGCAAATTCTAGACTACTAGCAACCAGGCAAGGTATATGGGCAGTAGAAAAACAATGTCATACATAGGGCTTTTCTTGAAAAGGTTAGTTTAATGGTGGGAACAGACACATAAAGGCTTGTGTGTGCTATAATAAAAAAGGTCCCTATGCAAATGCTCTTCTATATCTTAATATCCTATATAGAACAACTATTTTGAGCAAATTTTTCATTTAATCAATTAATTGTTTTAATATTTTGTAGATTAACCTTAGTGTATCTCACAATCAGAAACGTCTTTTTTTCTACTGTTTGACTTAAAGGTAGCATGGGGTTATCTTTGACTGGAAGGTCCAGGAACATAAATCACCCATGGTGCAAAGTTTGCTTTCTGTCCTTGCAGGGAAAAACAGCATGAGCTGTAGTGGGAAGAGAACCTGACTCCATTGGTTGCATATGTAGGCAAAATAGAAATTTGTATACAAAAACCCACCATGGCCTTCCTTCTATGTGATTATGATAATCAGACCTTCTGCTAGAGTGTCCAAGATTTGGGATCATTATGTTGTCCTAATTAAAAATAAAAAGTCTTTGAAAACTCCTTTATTCATTTCATTTGATTTTGCTTTTATGTGTGATATCATGAGCTTTTATTCACTCTCTTGCCATTGGGTGTCATATACACAACCTTAAAAGCTATATGTTTGATTTTCAGTTTCTTTAAGCTTAAAAACCCAGCTGAGTATTGACCATTGATGAGACAGGGCTCAGGTGGTATTATTGTCAATCTTCCAAGTTGAACAGAAGGACCCCCAAGGAGATCATATATATTAGAAAAATATTTACAGCTGGAGAAGATTTGAAGAAGAAAATACAATGAATTTCTTAAAGATGGAATTTATCTTCATAGACAAAGGATTAAGGAACTATCATATCTCTGTCATTTAGAAAGAGGAAAAAATATTAGAAAACATAATGCTAACCTCATGAGAAGGCTTTAAATTATTTTTATCCTGTATAAATCATTAAAAATCTAGGATTATATATCAATTTGTATGAAGGTTATTGCAGACTTCATATCAGAAATTATAGAAATGTAAAAATAGGGTAAAAGTGCAATGTAAAGCTTTGCAAAAAAATGCAAATTGTAAGGACATTTTCATGTGTAAAGATAAGAAACAAATGAAACATATAGGTGATTAAAATGATCTTTTGGAGGAAAAAGGGGAGCTGGTTTTATCTTGTAGTTTAAGAATATAAAGATTACACATATAAGCATAAATGTATAAAAGTTATGTACAGGGGCACCTGGGTGGCTCAGTCCATTAAGCCTCTGGCTCTTGATTTATGCTCAGGTCATGGTCTCAGAGTTGTGAGATCGAGCCCCCATCATGCTCCTCCCTCAGTGGGGAGTCTGCTTGAGATTCTTTCCTTCCCCTCTGCCTCTCCCCCTGTTTGCATGTGCTCTCTCTCTAAAATAAAAAAAAAAAGTTATGAACAGAAATAGAAATCATTAAAAAAATATGGTACTATTACCAAGATTAAACATACAAATATGAAAAAAATATATTAATAACATACTAAATCTGGAAAGAGAAAGGAGGTGTGACCTCAATGAACAGTTTATTAAATAAGCTGATTCATGGAAAGTGTGAAATTCCCTGATATGAGTTGGACAGTGATAAATTATTGAGGTATGTTTCAAAGAGCAGAATATGGAAAAATTCATTAGACTATTTTGGCCACAAGCTGTCAATAGTCCTGCCTTGGATTAATGACCTTCCTACTTGTCTTCATCTGATTGGTACCAACATTTGGGGAACCTACTCATCTAGTTGATACACTGGAACAAGTAAGACTTTGTAAGAGAAAGTTAAGTCCTCTCAGAGATGCATTTCCTTATCAAACACTCAGTGAATGCAAAGGTCCAAATTTCCATGGATTATTTGAAAGAAATCATCAATAATTAATAATTCTATAGTACTTCATAGTTTATTGAGCATTTCTGCTTCCATATACCTAGTCTCTCTGGCCTCTCTTTCTTCAACTTTATGATATCCAAAATATTTAAATGATTGGTCAGACATAATTATTGGCCAATTAGAATAGAGATAGGCCTTCATGGCCATATAACTATATAGAACCAGTCCTGAGTTTCTTCTATAATTAACTTTCTGTAGCTCTGTTTTTATCTTGCCATATTACTATTCATTTAAAAGTCATATTTTCAAGGAAAAACATGTTTTGTTAAGGACAATTTTTGTTGGAAGTGACAGAAACTCAACTCAAACTGGCTTAAGCAAACAAAAGAAAACACAAACAGCAACAACAACTCCCATAGATTTTGTCTCATGCAGCCAGGAAGTCTGAGCATCATTGATGCAATGGCTCAATCAAAATTACATTACCAAAGATCTTTTTTCTTTCCATCTTCAGATTTTCCCATCAGAGGTTAACTTCATTCTTTTATGCTGCAGGAAAGAGAGTTGTGGAGAGTCTTAAGTCTGCATCTTTACAATGTGAGATCAGGAAGGAAGAGAAACTATCTCTGCAAGCCAAAAAATAAAATAGCACTTTTGTGATTGGTGCTGGTTGTGTTATACACAATGAACCAAGCGGTGTCATGACTGGCAGGACCTGGGTAACATGCTCACCCATCTATCCAGGGAATGAGTGGGCACTCTATTTCATGGTGTTACTAGAATCACATGAGGTAGGGAAAGGGATACTTTTCCAATGAAAATCAAAGGGGAATGAGAACAGTTGCTCAGTAGAAATGAATAATCATTGTCATAATTAACTATAGAAGTGAATCACAAAGTAATTCATATTTTAAAAAGGGTAGCATGGTGATTAGAATAATGATTTTTTTTTCTGTGCTGAAGTTCTTCTGTGTCCTTTTTTTGTGAAAAAATAGTGATTTTTGTAATGAGCAAAAATAATGGTTTCCCAAGTTACTTTAATTCACTTGTACAATCATTTACTCAGAAGAAAAATCCTCTCTGTTTTGTTTCATTAATCTGTGTCTATTCTTTCACCAAAACTGTTCTGCTTGATTACTGTAGATTTATATCAAGTCTTGAATTCTGTCAGTCTTCCAACTTTGTTCTTTTTAGTATTGTTTTGTCTATTGTTATAGTCTTTTCCCTTTCCATATAAATATGAGAGTTAGTTTGCCCATATACACAAAATAGTTTTCTGGGATTTTGATTGGGTTGCATTGAATCTACCGATCAATTAGGGAAGAACTGACAATTTAACAACGTTTAGTCATCCAATGCATGAACACAGAATTTTTCTCCATTTATTTAGATCAGTTTTGTAGTTTCCTACAAGTAGATCCTATATATTTTTTGTTAGATATACACCTTGATTTTTCTTTTTCTTGGTTGCTATTGTAAATGATATTGTGTTTTTAACTTCACATTCCAATAGCTTATTGTTAGCTTGTAGGAAAGCAATTGACTTTCATATGTTAACTTTTTATCCTGCAATCTTGCTACAATCACTTATTACCAAAGGTTTTAAATGGGTTTATTGAGTATACTCTTTATCAGTCAAATGGATTTCTTGTGCATCCCTCCCAACTATTACAGATTATTTAAATGCAGATGCTGTGGATTATATATCTGCACTCCCACATAAGTTATAGTCATCACAAAATTCCCATTAAACAACCACAAAAAGAATAGTTTTATGACTCGCACTTTGACTCTCCCCTCAACCAATTACTCACTCAACTTCAAGAACCTCATGTGGAAAAGGTAGATAATAATAGTTATTCCAAAGGCTTGTCTTAAAGATCAAATGGGAGACTATATATGAAGTACTTTAAGACTTAGCAGGCCATACACATTTATTCAATATTATGACAGTAGTGTAATAATAGTAATAATAATTGTATAAATATAATCAAGGCCATAAACATAAGCTTGAAACCTTGATGATACAGAACAAACATTACTTTCTCCTTTTTTATGATGATATCTGTAAATCGTTTCCTTTCTCTACTTATATAGGCAGGCCATGCACATTAAAATAATTCATAAAATACTACAGATCTGAAAGTTAGTAAATGCTCTATCATTTTAGAGTTATACTAACATTTACTAGAAAACTTAAAATGCTTGAGCACATCATCCCCCAAATACAGGACTGTAGATGAGTAAGTTCTTGGTCCAAAAACAATGGATTTTCCCCTCAGTCTTAGAAAAATAATAAATACTATGTAATTGGTACAAACATAATACATAATGCATAATATATTAGTACATACATAATTAGTAAATGTATAATACTATGTAATTAGCATTAGAATATTTCTAATTTTATTTTCATTTGCACAATCAGTAAAAAATAATAGATTAACAGTAAGAAAAAGCATATACTCCCTGAATCATCATGAGCTTAATATATTTTGCAAATTTAGATGACCTTTCTTTAAATCCATGTTCTGAGAAAATCATGTACTTTTAAATATTTGGAAAAACAACTTCAGTATCTTGAAGTCAGTGGGTTCGTTGCCATGTCTAATCATCAGCACAAATAAAATCTTGAATATAATTCTGAAGTTTTGGCTGATGTCCATAACTGGATGTTTTTTATGCTGTCCTGTGCTCAGATTCTGAACGTGCACTCAGGTGAAAAATGATAGCTTATTATGACATTCAATCTTTAATTCATAATATACATTTTACCTTACAAAAAAAAGCTTACAAAATCATGCTTATTCCTTATGATTTAGCTGGTGATTTCTTAAAATCTGATTTTAAAGAAATAGCTGCAAATATTGATCTCTTAAATGGGGCTTTAATTATTCCCTATCAATATAGTTAACTTTTTCTTTTAAATATAAATAAATAAAATTATGCATCAATATATCATGCCTCCTTATTGTTATTCAAATATCATGCTTCCTTATTGTAATCTCCTTCCAATTTTTTTTCTTTTAGTTTTGACATGGTCTTGGTAGTCTCCTCCATGCATTTCATTATTAGTTATTCCATACAGATTCTTGAATGTCATCTCTAAAAACAAAGGTGCCAGCTATTAATTAAGTAAAGGTGCCAGGGGAGGCTTAGAAGCCAAAACCCTGGTTTCCAGGCTTCCACTGATTGGTTCCATTTAAAACAAACAAACAAACAAATGCTCTACCTACTATCTGGGTTCTAGTAGAACAATTTAAGGTCCTGCTTGATGGATCTCCCTCAAAAACATTGTTTAGTTTGGCTTTCAAGTTAATTTCTATCTCTTTTATGCTTCATAAACTATGTGTTCAGGATATTTAAAATATAATAGAATGTTATTATAGAAGAGAAACAAGGTAGAAATGAGGAGTTCTGCATTTATCTAAGCTCTGCCTTTGTCTCTCTGTGTCTCAAGGATTCTGTTTGTTCCTCTGTGAAATGGGATTGTTAGACCAGATAATCATTGATAGTTTCCTTCTTGCTAGGTCCTTGCAACATCAAAACCCTGAAATGGTCTGAGTTTGGCTGTTAATTAAGGTCTAGGTCTTGATTTTTTTAAAAATAATTTCTTCAGAAACTTTCCAGTTGTGCGGATTGTGACATTCTCTTTCATATTTCAAGAAAGTAATTATTTGAATTGATATTTTTCTGTAAGACATTAGAGTCATGTATTTGGGTATTCAATGCCAATTAAAAATTTTAATTTCCCTTGAAAATGTAAGCTAACACATGATTTGCCTCTGCTTAAAACTCTTTTCGCTTCTTAAAAATAAATCATTACCCTGGCTTAAAAAGCCCTCCCAATATGACCCTCAGTGTCCTGTGCTCTTTCATCCCTGGTCACTATCCTTGCTGACTCTGCTGCAGGCACTACGATCTCCTGGCTCTTCCTCTAAGAGCCAGGCATACTTGCTTAGGGTCTCTGAATGTGCCATTCAGTCTGCATCCTGGATGTTTCGTTCCAATGTCACGGTTCAATTCCTTTTTCTCCCCTCCAAATATCACTTCATTGGGGAGATCCTCTCTAGAACTGCCCATTCTAACACTCCATGTCCTTATCCAGATCCATGATTTTCATAGCACTTATCATCACAGTACACATTGTTAATTGTCCCCTCCAACTAGAATACACCTTTGGAGAAAATAAATTTTGTTTGGCTTACTGCTGTATCATTAGTATCTAGAACTGTTTGCCTTAGGGATATATTTATTGAATGAAAGAAGGAAGAAAGGAAGAAGAGAGAGAGAAAGAAAGAAGTTAGAGAGAGAGGAGGAGAAAAAGAAGAGGAAGAAGGAGTGGAGGAGGGGGAGAAACATTTTATATCCAGGTGGTCTTTGACCCTGATTCTAGAATCTTGAGATATGTGAATCTTTGCTCACTCTGCTTTGGTGTGTCAAGTCTCTACTAAGATGTTTTGTTGTTTTGAATTTTTAAAGAGGGTCAAACATATTTGTCTAAAATAAAATCTTACAAAATTGGTGTCTGCACTAATTGCTTCCTCGTTAGTCTACCTTGTCTTTCTTTAATCTTTCCCTTCCATATTTGTAAATCTGTTAAACCAATGACTTGGCCAGTCCCTGGTTATGCTAAGCCTTTTCTTTCTGATTTTCTACACCATTAAACAGATTAAGCTTTGTTCTGTCTTCAATGGATCACAAATTTTCAGAAAATGAATAAAACAAAATGTATATTGCATTTATGTAAACTGTATGTATAATGGTGTTTAAAGAATATTCCTTTAATGATATAAAAATTACTTTAGTATAAAAATCATTTTTTTTAATCTTTTAATAATACATTGTATTCAGGGTAAGCAAAGATCCAGCCCTGCACTGAAGCAGAATAAAGCCTTTCACATGTGGCAAAATTCAGAGGGATTGAAAAATTTCCCTTGTTGTACCCTTGCCTTGCTCCAAAGTATCTCTCAGTCACATCTACCTGATGTCTAAAATATATCATTTCTTACTTAATGGCATAAAAATAGCAAGGTTTCTGCTAAAAACTTCAAATACATCACGTGGGAGAGATGCCATATGAATTCATTATCAGTCATTAACAACTTAGCGTGAATTAGATAACATGGGAACACCATTGGGAATTGAGAAAAATGGCATCTAAACTTGATGGCAGTGGAAATTGGGAGGGTATGGGTGGGAAAGCAATGACAAGACAGAACCCCAGAAGGGGAGCTTCAGGAGAAGGAGAAACAATCACCCGAAGACACTCTGTTCGGGATTAGTAAAATAGTGTTTTGAGTGTGTTATGTGTTATCTGTTTTATATGGAACCTTACCTGTCTCCTAGCTGTCTTTCTTTATTCAACAAGAATGTTGGACCATTGGGATATCTCCTCTGCCTCTTCTGTGAGTCTCTGAAGTTAAGCTCTCTACCTTTTAGGGCACATTCTGTTTAGGGACAGTTTGGTAGGGTAGACTTATGGAAGTACCCTTCTGAGTAACAGAACTTGTGAATAACATTTAATTTCTGGTGATACATTTGAATAGTTAGGGGACAATTTCTAAAAGATCACATTTCACTCAGATATGCCTTCCCATAGGAGACTTTGAGGTTCCAGTTTATCTAAATATGGCTCTGCTGCATTAGCCATACCATGTAATTTTAAATTTATATAAAATGAAAACTACATTAGTCAGCAGCTGTTATATTTTCTCCACCAAATAAGTAGGCAAAACCTCATTTTAATAGAAAAATGCACGGCAGCAGCCGCTGTCACTCGTATTTTCAAATATTTTGTATTCTCCATGATATCAGTGTCCAACAGCCCAATTTCCCTTCAGGACATTTGATTTCTTTTTGAGAATCCAAGAAACAAGGGCTTTTTTCCCTTATTTTTCAAAATGCACTACATTGGACCTTATTTAATTCTGTGAGTTTGGATGGATGTAGGAGTTTAAAAGTAATATAAGTACATGTCCAGATTCTTTAATCAATCTTTCTGTTTACTAATGAGGGACAATGCTAAAAATAGTTTCAGACAACTTTGAGTTAATTTTTTCCAGCATGTGCGAGACCCCGACATTCCATATGGACTCATCACAGAAGTCTGTTTTTGCTGTGTTCTCGAAAATGAGCCTGTTAAATGAGCCCTTCATTTTGTTTAGAAGCTAATATTAATTGTCCTGGAAAATGTGGTTTAAACATTTAAATAAAAGTGCATTTGCTAAACTTAACATAAAAAAAGGTTGCAACACATTGTGCTTAGGTAACGTGCACGTGTTCAAAGTAATTGATTGAAACTGGGATAAATTTTGCAACTAATTTTGAAATTTAAGATTTTTCTGGTTTGACCAAAGATTCATAGCATGCATATGCTTGAAATCTGCTGAAGTAGCTACTTTGTCAAACCAGCTTTCCTAACCAGATGAGTCATTTGTTTGCTTCATTTCTTCTTAAGACCTGTGAGGGGCTTCCAAGCTGTCCCTCTTGCAGCAGATGGAATACTCACAGGAGTCCATCCCTATAGCAACCACAGCTGCACTGGGCAACCACCGCTGTACTGATTTCCAAATAGTATGTGAGGCCACTGGAGTCTGCAAAACCTTCCTTCCATCAACTGGGGTCACTGCTGATGCTATTTGGATAATGCCTAATTTGACCTGCGTCTAAGAGAAAGATGGCTCTCTTATACATAACTTAGGAGGACACAACCTAAAAATAGAATTGTCTTAGGGAAAACATTTTTTTTCCAGGTGTTTTTCCCCTTAAGTCATATTTTCTAAGCACTTCACTAATATAAGATTATCTGCCATAGATAAATCTGCACTACAATCATATGCTCATTTGATTACACCTTTGAGTTCATTGAACTACCATGGACCATGATAGCATTTTTGTGAAGATTTAGTAGCTCTTATATGGAAGGCTTCATGAATCAAGTTCAATATTGAGTACAGGGTATATACTCAGGGGCAATACCCAAGATTACAAGCCCAAGGCCCCATCCAGTTTGTACTAACTCTCAGAGCATGCCCATAGCCCCTCTCCTTGTCCTGCAACAACCTCTTGATGTCAGGGGTTGAATTTTGCCTTGTTCTCATGTTAAGTCTCCACCCCGAAGTGAACATGGGATGTATGTTACATATTTATTTGCTCAGTGCTCATGCCCCATCTTTCCTCATGGATAATCCTAAGTTTCTCCACCCTTTTAATCAATGTGTATAAAATATCCACCCCTATGATCATCAAAAACTTGTTCTCTCCCCCTTTGGGAAGGCAGATTTGAAGTTTGTCCTCCCATCTCCTCATTTGGCTGCTTCTTGAATAAACTCTTTCCTTATTGGATATTTTCTCAGGGACTGGCTTTGCTGTGCATTGGGCAGAGGGACTTGGGCTTGGTTACAGAGCAAAGCAGTTGACCTGCATTCATGTAGAGGGTGTTCTGACTCTGGCTGAGGAATCTCAACTCGGCATGATGGTGTGATTTTATTGTTACATCCACGACAGTCCAGCCATAACTACCCTCTCCCTATTCTTGTTTCTGCACCTTTCTGAGTTAGTCTGGGGATGGGAAAATGGTGGAATAGAACCTGCATGAAGGCCAAATGTGCTAGTAGCATTGTGCATTCATATTTCATGACCAACACTATTTTATGGGAGGTGATGAATGCAAGAAACTTAGACCAGGTGGAGCATATAATACCTCTCACTTCTCCCACTATAGATATAAGCTTTTACCTATCTCAAAGAGTAGATTAAGTATTTTGAGGTTCTCAAGAATAATGTCTTTCAAAAATCCAATTTCCGTGCCTTAATTTAAGGATCTATCTAGGTTACAACAATGTACTGGAGTGAAAAGGAGTCTATTATTCAGTTGGTCTTTGTGTATTCCAAATATACACTTGCTTTCCATCCTAGAGACTGCATATCCAGGTGGCAGATGGGATATTCATTTTTCCTATGTTTTTAGTGTCATATAAACACAGCTTTCATGTCATGTACATGCTGCAAGATGATTGCATATGGTTTCATTGAGGATTTCATATTTATAGGGTAGAACTATACCATAATACAAAATATGGAAGGCTAGAATCAAGCATTGGGCCAAACTTGAATTCCCTCCAAGGACGTTTTGAGTTTGTGGGAATGTGCACAAAGGTACTCATGATAACATGATTTTGTTTGTAGCATGGACCATTAATGTGGACCTTGAGGATAACATTAGAGGGAAGTTCTGTTTTTCAGGGAAATGTCTGCTTGCCAGAGAATTGTACATGTTCCCCACACACACATTCGTTATGCCACCAGCTGTTCTCTGTTATCGTCACTTTCAGCCTGCAGGCTGGGTTCACTCAGGAGCAACTCTCTCAGGGTGAGAGGTAAACAGAGACAGCTGCCACCGAATCTGAATCCTCTCCTTGTTGCCACTGCTCTACAGAATCTTTACTTTTGCCTACCCTGCACTGAACTATCAACTATTTCACTGACTGGTTGCCTGTAGTTGCTTGACCCTCCAACCCCCTACCCCTGCCTTCCTGTATTCCTTCAAGTCCTGACAGTCTGCAGTTTGCTGAGGGTACCTGTCTGCCTCTGGTCTTCCTCTTTTCTAATACCTGTGGCTTCTCTCTTTCTCTGATTGATCAGGCTTCTTACCCTACTGTTACCTGGAACTTGCATCAGCTCATGTGATTTTCCCCCAAGCTGTACCCACAGTGCCACGCTCTCTTCCTGTCTCCACCCATAACCTAGAACATAGAGACCTAGTCACTAAAACAAGAATGAAAATCAAACCTTGCAGAAGCTTTGAATTGCCATGAGTCAAAGCTCAATTATCATGCACTTACTTTATTGTTAGAGTTTGTTTTCCTTAAGGAGAGCCTTGTGAGACAGTGACTAACTTCATTATTTAGAATAACTTTCACTATCATCCAAGCATTAGTCACTTCAGAAATTTGGGTGAATCAGAGGAGAAAAACTAGTAGCTTAGCAGTTCCAATTAAGTTCTTTAGAGGGGCATCTAGAAGAAATAAATAGGGCTTTTTTTTTTTTTTTTTTTTTTTTACCTTCATGGATAGACTTGTAAAATTGTAATTGCAATCTAATGAATCAGTGCTCAGTTTTGGAGAGAAAAAAATTTTCAGGGTTTAGGCTTGGTAGAAACACAAGTTTTGCAATTGGTTGGGCATATGCATAAGCCACCTAAACATAATTATATACATGATTAAGTTAGGAGTATATTGTTATATTTTCCTTATCCTTGCTTAAATTGGACAGAATTTCAAACTGAAAACTCTTTGTCAAATTTGGAGAATGACCTCTGAAAATTATCCGCAGTTTACATAAGGAGAGCAGAAACAATCAATCTATCATTTAAAAATACTTAAGGCAAACAAACACCTTGTCTGCTATTGGCATACTTGTGTTTTTCCTTTTATTCCATTTCTGTGCACTTGTGTTTTCCTTCTGATCTCTGAAGTCTGCAATTTGAGATGTAGAGGCTTACAATATGTGAAAAAAATAGACTCACTTAACTCTTCCTCCCAACAGTTTGCACTCCCTGTTAACAAATGTTGGGGTCTGGTTTGAATTCTTTCTATTGCTGTGGGTGCTCCAGAGTTTAAGTCTTTCTGAAGTCTCCAAATTTTATAAAGAGAAGTCAGTGCTCTCTTTCTTGAGGGAGGTCTAAAATGCAAGCCCCAAATCTCCATCATGCTGAACAAAGACACGCTGACATCCCCTTAACCAGAGTCATCCCCCGCTTGCCACTGACAATAGGAGTAAGTATGTTCTTAGTTCTGACGTGTGCTCTCAGCTGTTGACTAAAACACAACCTGAAGAACTGGTTTCAGCTCCACTTTGTCCCTCCATGCCTCCTCCAGAGAACACAACATCTACTACATTTCACAGTGCTTTAACGGGCCTCCAAAATGACTTGAAATTATAGAGAGTGATTGCTACTCAGTGTAGCAAGTTGGTGCTAGGAATAAAGTGAACACAGGATCTCAGATTCATGTGGAGCTTAGCATCTGGATGATATTAGAAATGTTAATTAAATAAGTACAAAATGTAAAAATCAGAAACCAAATTAAGTCTTCTAAGGGAGGAGGACATGGTACTCAAAATTATCTGAGAAGGGAAATGCTCCCCTGAGGAAGTGGCATTGAGTTGAGATTGAAAGATGAGGAGTTAATTATGGGGGGATGGGTATATCAAAAGTAACCCAAGCACCCAGAGGAGCAGGTTCTAAGGCCCTGAGGTAGAAGGGAGCACGGTAGGTAAAATGGACGTAAAGAAGGTCAGTATCACTGTAGCACAGAGAATGAGTGGCAGAGAGCACAAAACAGGAAAGGTGGCTGTATCAGCCAGGAAAACAGAAACCACTCTATGTATTCAAGGTACAGAGGGGCATATACATCGCAGAGGAATGGGGGAAATAACTCTCAAAGGTGTGAACACCAAGTGTCAGGGAAAACTTCTACCAAAGACTGAAGCTTAAAGCACTGAAACAAGCAGCTGTGAAAAGCTCACTGGGATGCAAAAGAATTGAAGGCAGGGGCGTGAATAGTTCTTTGCACAACAATGTACATAGCAGCATTATTCGCAACAGCCGAAAGACAAAAATGACCTAAATGCCCATCGATGGATGGACAGATAAACAAAATGTGGAATATATACACAGTGAATACTATGCAGCCTTACAAAGGTAGGACATTCTGACACGTGCAACAACATGGATGAACCGTGAAGACATGCAAAGTGAAAGAAGCCAGTCGCAAAAGGACAGATAGTGTATGATTTCACTTAATGGGGTACCGAGAACAGTCAAATTCATTGAGACAGAAGTTATGATGGTTGCTAGAGGCTGGTGGAAGGAGGAAAGGGGAGTTAGTGTTGAATGGGTACAGAGTTCCAGCTGAAGAAATCTAAAAATCTCTGAAGGTGGAAGGAAGGTGGTAATGGTTGCACAACAGTGTGAATGTCCATAATGTCACAGATATGAACACTGAAAAATAGTTACAATGGTAAATTTTATGTTCTGTGTATTTTCCCAAACCTCTTTTTATGCCCCTGGAAGCAGCCTTTGACCAAAAATGAATGGGCATTTAGTGGACAGAAGCTCTAGCCTCCTCCCTCAAAAGAATATTTATCAATCTGGAAACAATAAGAGGCGGTAATGATTCAGCATAACCTTCCAAGGTGATCAGTCAGACGTGATAATTATATGGTCTTCGGGCAAGTGGAGGCTCCTAATTTCACACAGGGGAGGGAGGGACAGGCTGCATTGGTTCTTAAGGGGGCACTCAGAAAAATCTGGGGTAGGTCACTATAATTAGATTCATTGAAATATGCCCATTTCAATTATTAATGTTGCGTTCCTTTTCCATCAATGCCTTAACTTTAACATCAGAGCCCTACCAAAGCTGTAATTCAGTTTGTCTTGTAATTCAACCACCCATAAGATTCAACTTTGGTTTTCAGAAATCTCATTTTGTAGATTCAAGATACAAGGAATTCTTTCCAGGAAGTCATATCATCTCTGGAGTACTCTGTTCTGCGACTTGGATGGAGAATATAAAACGGTGAGTTTGTGTCTTTCTCAGTTCTCCGGTGCACTTACATGAAGTCACATCCATTGCAGCAGGTACTTTGTCTTCTAAAGCTTTGTCTTGTGTAGGAACTACAGGTTATGATAGAAGCAGCTTTGTGCCCACTCGCCTATGCGTCCTTGGAGCAGACACCATATCTCTATGCATTCCCCTGCATTCTCTTTTATGTGCTATGGATTGTTTACTGTCAGTACTGTGGCTCTCTACTTGAGGACTTCTCTGTTTCTCTTCCTGACACAGGGCAAGCTAAATGGACTGGGGAATCCATGCCCCTGGAAGTATTCTCTGGCCATAAATGGATAGACAGTTAGTGGAGAAAGGTCCAGGCTCCCCTTTCAGTTGGGGTGAGAGTCATGTACTACTGTTGTCTAGCACTGTTGAATGCCAGTTGTTCACAGCAGTGATGCCTTGATAATGGATTTTTTCTTTTCCTTGCTTTCTCATTTTCCAATTTTTAACCAGTGTTCCCTGACATCATCTCTCAGATTAACCATTTGCATTTATTTTTTTATTTTGTTTAAAGATTTTATTTATTTATTTTTGAGAGAGAGAGAGAGAGAGAGAGTGGAGAGGGGCAGAGGGAGAAGCAGGCTCCCTGCTAAGCAGGGATCCTGATACGGAGCTCCATCCCAGGACCCTGGGATCATGACCTGAGCCGAAGGCTGATGCTTAACCGACTGAGCCACCCAGGTGCCCAACCATTTGCATTTAAATTTCAATGCAACCAAACAAAGACACCCATATCCACTGGCAATGAGGTCATTACTGCCTTAAATTGAATCAGACCTGCAAACCAAATTTAGAGTTTCATCTTTAAGTTTTGTGCTCAGTTCCAGGATGAAAACCGGGCACAGTCAGGATTTGGTTAAGGAAACAGAAAACACTCTGTATTTGTGGGTCTGAAATATAGGGATGTATGCAACCATTGGAAGGGCTGAAGCAGTAAGACTGTAGAAGTTCAGGAAAGCTGCTACTGAAGAAAGCACCACTGAAGAGCAGGGAAAGAAATATATCTGATGTCAAGGATTTCAGCAATGCATGTAGTTTTCAAGAAGAAGCTGCCGAAACTCTCACAGCTGCTCATGCTTTCTGCTGCCACAACAGGAGAACAATGGATTTCTGCCTTCAGAATTTTGTATGAGTGCCTGTCATCCCCAAACTCTAAACATGCAAAAGTGCTCTTGGAAATATAGTTCCTGGATTCTCTTGTTCAACACAGGAAAGTTTTTGGAAGGGGGTATTAGTGATGTTGAGTTGTTTTGGCCCATCTGAAATAATAAGCAAAGTCTGGAACATGAAAAGCCTTGTGTGAGAATTTAAATATTTTTGTTTTTATTCCAAGAGAAATGGGAACACATTGACAGGCTTTAAGAAGGGTGTGATATGATCATTTTGCATTTTCTAATCCTTGACTATAGTGCAGAGTTTGGGATGCAAAAGAAAGCCAATTAGGGGAAAATATAGCTTTAGTCCAGGAGAAAACCGATGGCCATTTATTTGGGTAGAGTAGTGAAGATATAGCAAGTAGACAAGATTAGGAGTTACCGAGGACATAAAGTAATTGGATGTGGAAGTAGACTGAGTTTGGGAGATGTAGATGATGAAACTATGAGAACTGTTGGCTTATATTGCCAATCATTAAGGTAGAGAATACTAGAATACAGCCAGTTTGGGGCAGGGTGGCTGGTTTAGGGGTAGGCTATGATTTTGGTTTAGGGCATGCTGAGTTTGACATGTCTTTGAGGTGCTATGGAAGGGTGCTGAAAAGGCAACACACTGAGACACAGTATGTGCTTTGGGAGGGCATCAGGTTGGGTGCCAAGTGCCTCTGGGCAGTTTCTCATTGCTGGTCACTAGTAGTAATGCCTAGCAATTGCTTCCATGTCCAGCGTTATCTCCTCAGGGCAACGGAGGCTATCCTTGGCAATAGTTTCTCGAAACAATAGCTCCCAAGAGCCTCCTTTTAATGCTAGATGGTCAGAAATTTTTGACAGTGGTTTTATATACTCCCAATTATTTTTCCCTTCACAGGAAAGATTTTGCATGATTATTGACTGTTAGTGTGGTGTTACTCCCTCAGCCACCTTTCAAGGCAACTAGAATGGACCCTTGCTGAGCTGTCTCCAGGAAGTTGTTCATGCATAAAAGAACCACCTCAAAACACTCAAGTTTAATTGAGGAAAGTAAACCTATAGAATATGGCATAGTACTATATAACACTGCTATTCTCTCTGTTTTTAATACCTCGAGTCAGGCTGGCTCAGGAGCACTGTCATTCTCCCCAGTGGTGCTGCCCAGGGACTGAAATGACAATAATCTTTCTTTTCTTCCTGGCTTTACTAAGCTTACTTAGGTGACTAAGGAGCTTGGCAAATCTATATACCACCCAACTTTCCATGGACCTGGGGCATGGCCTACACAATGCATGGGGTACTGAGTGACCCAAATTTTCTCACATAGTATGTGAAAACTCTTACGATAACCCTAACATTACATAACATTTTATGTTATTTATAATTCTCCTTCAAGGGAGTTTTGCCTCTGTTTCCCCCTCCCATTTATTTATTTACTCAATTATTGATTTGTATCTGTGTGGACTTAGGTATATTTATTTTATACTTTGGCTTGTAACCCAGTACTGCATTACTTTGTTGCACAAATCGTTCCTATTCTGACGATTGGAAGTTCTGTCAGATTAGTTCTTGGCTCGGGTGTCCCTAGGAAATGCCTCCATCCTCTTGTGTTTTGAGTACTTCCTCACTTTCTGGTACTGCAAGATGTTCAAGGTTCATCTTGCACTTTGTGTCCCAGTCCTAGAATCAGCCATTTCTAGAATGGTATTCAGAAACCAAGATCTGAGCATGGGTATCATTATCCTTCTGCCCTAAGTACTTCCTTTATCTTGTCTTATGATGCAGATCTGCTGGGGGTGAATTCGGTCAGCTTTTGTACATCTGGTGGTTCTTACCGTGGGGTCTCAATTTCCTGACCTGCACGAGTCAGGCAAATAGCGTGCTGACAACTAAGGAAACCCTCTGCAGGTCTCCAGAGCTCTCTGGGCAGCCCCCTTCTGTCCCCATAGCTGCTTCTACCTGCTAACCTGTGGACAAATCCCAGCTGCCCTGGGCTCACCCAACTCTCAGGTTGGTTTGCTCAAATTAGAGACTCCCAGGCTCTGCTGTGGTTTTCCCCTCATGCCTCTCAGGGTATAGACGCTCCAGGCAGTGATCCGGGGATCTCAGAGTGCTCCCCATGTTTGCTTCCCCTCCCCAGGGATCACTAACAGGAGCTGCTTGTCACTCAAAACCTACTTGTCTGAAAGTAGTTCTGGAAACTACTGTTATTTTGTTTGGCTTTCTAGTTGTTCAAGGCAGAAAGATAACTTGGCTCCTGTTCTCTATCTTTGTTGGGAGCAAAATTTCTTCCACCTTTTCTTCATACTGTTTTTAATGAAGATACGAAATTTTAGAAAAATATTAGCAGTAATGCTTGAAAGAGAAGACTTACTTAAAGTTATAATAAACATATCTCACATTTTATTAAACAGAGTCATGAATAGGCCATGTGGTGTTTTCTTGTGAATTAGAAAAAGACATTCTTGCATAAGAACATTTTACTTTTATACTTTAAGAATTTGAAATAATAGACAGATTTTTCTAGCACAAGACCCATTACTGCTATCTGCTGGAAACTTTCCACCATGATATATATAAATCTTTGACGCCTTCGATGTAAATGTCATGCTCCAATTTTTTTTAATGTTTAACCTTCACAACTGTCTTTGAGGTCTCAGCAAAACTTCTGGATGTGAGGTGGTAAAGTAGAAGGAATTAAAAACATGCAGAAATGTTTGTATTTTCACTGGAAGGAATCAGTAAGTCTGTGTGTCACTTTTCCTCTTCATCACAAAGTCTAACTTGAAAAATCTAAATGTATATATTACTTAAAGAATAATATGGTAATACTCAAAAATATCTGTAAAAAATGGTAGATTAAGTAAAGTGATGCCTTTTGCCATATGTGGAATGATATTCGAAAATTGCTATATAAAAGGGAGTATTAGGAAATACAGATATTAAAAAAACCTGGAAAGAAAGAAAAGTTTGTAGTAGTAATAATAAACATCAGTTATCATAAATATGGGTTAAGTCCTCAGTTAAAAAATGTTAATTTGTATGAAATACAAAACAAAGCAACAAATCTCTTGCTCTTTGTGATAAAGAATACTTAAAAATTGTAACACAGCAGAGTTGTTAAAAGAATAGGTAATGAATATCTACCAACCACAAATAAAAAACAGGTGGACAGTGGTTGACAAGGTTAAGAAGATGCTTAGTAGGACAAAGGGATGACATTCTATAAAGATAAAAGAGACAAACCTCAATAGAAAATCAATAGTCATCATTTTGTGTGTGTGTGATAAATAAGGTATTATAAAACAGATAATGGAAACTGTGAAAGTCCAAAGTTTTGATGGATGAGAGAAAAATGGATTAAGAGGAATTTGATAACAAAATTTATATATTTTATTTAATAGATGTTTATTTTTAAAATAGGTCATACTCTATTATCATAAGAAACCTCGACATATTTTAAAAATTTAGAAATTTTGTAAACCTAGCAAAATGTGATGAAGTTCAAATTAATATAAAAGTTCAAACATTTAAGTAGCCTTAGCCATTTGGAAATTAACCATTTGAACAAATGGTCTTCTTGATAAATAAACAATAAAAATGACAGTACTACGTATCAGAGGAAACTAAGCTAAATTCTAAGAACAGTTAGTGGCTTTTATTATTAAACAAGAAGAAAATCAATGTAAGTTAATTAAAATTTAACTTATAAATAGGAAAGAAAATTAAGGAAATCATAAGAAATAATAAGAAATTAGAAATAATAGAATTTGAAAATAGAAAAACAACTGAATTTATAAATAAATGAAGAAGGTTGTTTTTGAAATAAATCCAACAATCTTTTAAAAAACTTTAAATAGACTAGCGAGTAAAAGAAAAAGTCAAAATGAAATATAATTAGAATTTAGAAGACTTTAAATGTCAGTATAGATGAGGTTTTATTTTTTTAGATGAAGTTTTTAAATGTAAGAAATTATTATCTTGCAATCAGTGCCGATAATTTGAAAAGACAAAGTATCATTATAAATGAAATAAATGAAAATCTCTTCCTAGAAAATGTGAACAATTTTTTCATCCCATCAAAAAATAACAATTTACTATGTTAACAAATTAAAAATTAAAATTTAAAAGAAGATACATACTGCTACAACAGTTAAAAGAAATCTTTAGAAATGCCTATTCACAACACCAAAACTTAACTGAAGGCTCTCGGCAATGGACTGAATGTTTGTATTCCACCCCAAATTCACATGTTGAAATCTTAACCCCCAGTGCAAAAGAGGGTGCTCACCAGAACTCTACACTCTGGCACCCTGACTTCAGATGTCCAGCTTCTAGAACTGTGAGAAATAAAATGCTGTCATTTATAAGCCACACAGTTTATGGTACTTTGTTTTAGCAGTTGGAAATAAGACACCATCTGAAAGACGGAGAGAGCAAGAGTCAGAACTCCCATGGGGGGAAGAGAGACAGAGAGAGAGAGAGAGACAGAGCAAGGGAGAGACACACAGAGAGAATAAAGAAAAGAAAGAAATTCAGTAATCCAGAAGAGAAAACATTTATTTTCCAAAATAATCCATATATTTATTTTATTTCACTTAAAATACTAATGGAATTTTGATAGTAGCTGGATTTTATCAAGGTAAATCTACAATACATCTGAAAGAATGGTTAAGTGGGAATAACCATGATAATGTTGAAAATAAGTAGATTTTTTTCCACAAGAGAAACAACCAAGACTAAGAAAGTTAAATATCTTGACCAATCATTTATCTTGTCACTGGTAAGGTTAAGATACAAATCGAGGTTTTCTTTTTTGTCGTCGTTGTTTTTTTGGCAAACCTCAAAGCCATAGCTCTCCCCTAATGTGATGTGTACAAATGTAGTAGATGGAGTGTTGGCTCCCAAATCAGGATGGAGTCACTTGCTGTGGGGAGTGTTGGCATGAAAAACTGGTTCACAAACGTTATAACCCTGCCCCAGGGGCAGCCCACATCCAGAACCTGTTAATATGGGGAGAGCAGGTACAGAGACCCACCCCTGGCCTCAATCTTGGACAGCCTGAAAGGTCATCCTAGCTCATGCAACCCCTCTGGAGTCATCCTAGCTAGACTACTGGGGCCATTTTGCAAATGCATTACATTCAACTTCATCCTCTCTCAATTTTTCTCCCCTCCCTCCTTTAAATAGGAGTTGTTCTTGTGAGCACTGCCCCATAGAGGTCCTGCGTGCAGCTTTTTGTCTCGGAGTGCATGTATGGGGAACCCAGCCTCACATATTTAATGCCAAGGGTGGTCCTAAGGAAGCAGATTCAAAAAGAGGAATTTAGAGTTGGATCACCCCTGGCCAGCTGGCAACACTGGTAGGTGGAGCACTTCTGGGATCTGACCTGCTGTAATAACAATTGTTAAATGTTCCCTGGTGGTGACTGGAAAGAGATGCTGGGGATGGTCACACATTGGCTGCTGCAAAGTCTCATAGGTTTGAGGGGTTTGGGGAAGTAGCAATTATAGAAACAATGGAATCAGAATACTACTGATGCATTGGACAAAGACACTGAAAGGCTGATGGTGATTCATCAACAATTTAAGGTCAAAATGTGAAAATCAAAAGGCCTATTTGGCAGCATATAAAAAGAATCCCACATTTCGCAGGTGGAGGCCAGAAAAAGCTGAGCATCAGACGAGGATATAATTATAAGAGTAGCAGAGCTTCAGACAAGGTTAAATTCTCATCTTTAGCAAGTCTGCCATTGCCAAGGTCAGGGTCATGGTTTGAAAGGTCTGGAACCTGAGAATCGGGATGGGGACGCCTGAAATGATGGTACCAGAACCTTGAAACACCAAGATATCTGAATCCACTGGGTCTGCAGCAATGGTCCACTCCTGCCAGTTAAAGCCTCTCCAACCTGCTTGAGGATATAGGAGCTGTTGCTTCCACCTCTTCTCCTGGATGACAGACTAATAACTGGGGTTATCACAAGATAACCTGGCTGGTGTATTCCAGTGTATTCTGCTAGAGAGGTAGCTTTTTCCTGAAAAAGCTGCAGAACCAGTCAACTATAACAGCAGGATCCAGGAACATAGGTATGGGACTGGATCCTGACGGTGCTGGACCATGGGGATGAGTGGGAGGCAGAATGCAAAGTTCAATAAGAGAGTGTTAATGTAACACTCTCTCTGGTACAGAGTTTCATACCCTGACAAGGAATATGGGAAACAATGCACATTTGCTGCTCCATTGGCTCTCCGAAGCTTGGAGAAAATGAAGGCTTGCATTTAGTAAAGAAGAAAAGGCAAAATGGTTATGCAAATGATAGAGGAAGAAATATAAGGCTCAGAGAGTAGGCACACGAGGTGAATATACTGTGTAAGGCCAGAGAATCAGCTACATTCTGTGGTGGGCACAGGGAACGCTCCATTTATCAATACAAGAATGTGTTGGTGAGAGGGACACCACTATCAGGGAGAATCCCAGTGGTAGCTGTCTCCCGTAAATAGGGGAGATGGAAGGAGATGCTGTAGCAGATCTGGGCTCCCTGATTAAAATGGGGTAATACAGTCCCAAATTAATAGAGGCAGGTGGTGACACTTAGCACTCAGAAGCAAGCTGTGCACAAGTATCATAATGGGCAGCAAAGCTAAAGCAACAACCAGGCTGGCTTGTCTTGTAGAGAGCTATTGAGATGGAGAGTAGAACATGGCTTTGCTTAGGGCAAAATAGATGGGCAGACAAAAATCTTGTTCAATATGTACAGTCAAAAGAAATCAACAATAGGGAATAAGAAAACTAAGGGTAATAGATAGTTATAATCTATTTTTGATGGGTCAGTTCTCAGACTCAGAACCTACTGATGGAAAAGGAATCAGGGTCCCCATTCATCATAGCTTATTTAGCTACTGCCTTTACTGAATCTCCAGCAGATAAATGACAGCAACAGATAACAGTCCCTTGGATATGGCATCATCTCTCAAAGTGACAAGTCAACCACTTAGTGACAAGTTGATCCCACTAGATTCCTTCAACCCTGGAATGGGCAGTGATTCATCTCAACTGGAAATGATACATATTCCTGGTATGGATATGTCTTTCATGCTTTCATGGCCTTATTTGAAGACTGACAATATTTGACCCACTGACAGAGTCTTTGACACACAATACCACACACTGGCCCAGGAACCCAGTCTAGAGCAAAAAAGGTGCCGTCACAGACCCATAAAACACTGCACTGAAACTGTTGGCTTGATAGAGCAAAGATCCATCTAAAATACGGTTTTTATAAAACTATGTTGTACAAAATAGGACAGATTTTCTAAACACATGATAAGTACAACCATTATTTCACTTTAAAAAATTTATAATATTCCATTTGTATATTTTTATTGCAAACAGGAGAAACGAACTCAATCTCTAGCATAGAGTGAATTTATTGGTGGATATATAGAAACTCACAGGAATGGAAGAAAAGCAGGACATTGGGAAAAACAGGAACTAGTAATAGTAAGTGTAGGGAATCTCAGTATAGAAATCATCAGACATTAGGGCTCTAATGCCTTCACTGGAGGAATCAACTGCCTTTATTTCTTCCATGTTTAATTCTTTATGCTCAAATTTCAAAGTGGCTGGGAAGAAAGGCCAATTGATATCCCTTTGGTCATGTTTCTGTTCCTTGGCTTCTATTAGGCAGGAAGAACTATGATCTGTCAAAGTCCTTGGGGTTCCCTTTGGTTTTCATTGTGGGAGGGCACCGTGATTTACCAGGGGAACAAGACAACACACAGTGTCCAGGGGATGTAATTCCCCAAGGGAAATCATGCAGCTATTAGTTAAGAGAGAAATGGATGCTAGAGGACTAGAAACCCATCAATTGTCCTTTCATACACACTTAACCACTCTTTAAAGTAACCGTTCAATTATTTCTGGTCAATATATATGCTGTCGGATATGTTAACAAGCAAGCAAGTTCTACTTGCTGCTCCAGTATCATTTTCTTCCTCTCTCATCAGCTGCATGGAGCTTAGGCAAGGGCACTGTTCTTTGAATAGTACAGGTATTATCACCTCTGCTGGCCGAACTCATGTTGCCATCCTGGGCAATGCTGCCTTCTGATGGGAATGTCCCACAATTATCTCTGGTGCTAATGAGTGCTATGGCCTTTGAGTTGTCAGGATGTCAGTTTGTTATATGAAATTACATGAGTCCATGCCCCAAATTTTTACCTTCTTTCCCTGGGAACTCTTCTTTTTTAAATCATTTTTTTTTCTCTTCTTTCCATTGGAACTGATAGCAAATTTTGTACCTGGATACTGAGAAATGCTGTTTGTGAATCAGAGAGTGTAAATAACTCTCTTGGTTTCGCCTGCAACCCTCTTAGAGGGAATGTACAAGTTACCCATGTTCAGTAAGAATTGGGGAACAGGGATGTATATAGCAAACTCTTCTTCAAACACTGCCCTTACAGCTCCTCTGGCCGTATTCCTTTTCTCTTGTCATTCTCATCCTTTGTAGAAACTAATCAGTTCCTTCTCCCTATGGCATGAGTTTCTCTATCTTGCCCCAAGTCCAAAGGAAATAAATCAAATGCCCCTTATTTGTATTATAAAACAATCCTTTCTTATACAAGAAAGTTTAATAAGCTTCTCTTAAAAATTGTTCATTGCTGATCCTGGTTCAATTCATGAACATAATACCTCCACTCTAAATTTTAGGTAAAGCCAAGTCTGCTTTTATAGCATAACCTGAAAAGCTATAGTAAGAAAATAACATATAGCTGGCAGGAAATTATTCAAGCTGTTCATGCCTCCCTCCCTAAGCCAGTTTCAAGAGAATAGTGAAATAGAGTTCCCTGATAGGAAATATGTTTTGCTGAGGGACAATGAAATCATGCTAAACTTAATGAGAATGTTTTTAAATTGTTCCTATTTCCCCTTTTAGGTGATGGTTGAAACACATTTATTCTATTCTCTTGATACTATGACAGGAAAGAAATTGTGTTATTACTTCTACTACCTAGAGAACATAGCTGGTTGGCTACTTTTGACTTTTAGACTCTTCTCAAATCATTCTCGTAGAGCACATTTCTTTGCCTTATTTTCAATGACAGAGAAATAAGGCCATTGTATCATTTCCATTATCATTAATGACTCTTCAAATGATTTGATGTCTGATGCTTTTTATTTTTATTTTAGAAAACACCTACTACAGAGACTAAGTCCCTTTATTGTTCACTGTAAATTTCCCCTGAGACATTAGTTTTTGTTTAAGGGGGGATAATAAATAAATAAGTATCCATATCATAGTTAAAAGTGGACTAAAGTCAAATTGATACTTACGCCTCCAACAAAAGCATATAATAAGCAAACACATAGAATGCTTATTGTATAATACAATATCCATAAAAAATATCTGATTAAAAATTGAAAATATAAAATAGATGAGTGACTGCATAACCAAGTTTATTTAAGAAGGTAATTGAGAGACCTAATATTATATGCAACCATAAATGTTTCCATTTATAGGTGTTTTATAAGCATGACAGCTAACATTTTAGTTTCTGATATACCTGTTATTTTAATGTTCAGATAATTAAAGCTGATAATCTAGTTTTTTTAGATACATTCACCCCTGTGTTTATTGCAGCATTATTTACAACAATCAAATTATAGAAGCAACCCAAGTGTCCACTGATAGATGAATGTATAAAGAAGATGCGGTGTATATCAACAGTGGAATATTACTCACCCATGAAAACATGAAATCTTGCCTATTTGCAACAACGTGGATGGACCTAGAGTGTATAATGCTAGGTGAAATAAGTCAGTCAGAGAATGACAAATACCATATGATTTCACTCATATGTGGAATTTAAGAAACAAAACAAACAAGCGAAGGGAATGAGGAGAGAGAGAGAGAGAGAAAGAGAGAGAGACCAAGGAACAGGCTCTTAATTATAGAGAACACATTATAGAGAAAAGATGATGGTTACTAGAAGGGGAGTGGGTGGGGAGATGGGTGAAATATGTGATGGGGATTAAGGAGGACACTTGTTGTGATGAACACTGAGTAATATATAGAATTGTTGAATCACTATATTGTACACCTGAAACTAATATTACATTGTATGTTAACTAACTGGAATTAAAATAAAAACTTAAAAAAATAAACCAAGAAAAAGAGAGAGAGAGAGAGAGAGAAAAGAAAGACAAAAAACCTAAACTTTTTCCCATGTATCAACCTGATCTGCAAATAAGGCTCTCAACAACTTCTCTTATCAACAGGTGGCATCTGTTTTCCTTATGCTTGAATCTGGACTATCCCTATGACTTGTTTTGATCAATAAAATATGATAGAAATGATGTTGCACCTGTTCCAGACCTAGGCTTCAGGGGGCTTTGCATCATGTAAAGCCAACCACCAAAGAAGTTTAACACTTTACTGCAGAGAAAGTCCATGTGTGTGTGGAGGATGTCTTGGTGTTTGAGAGACTATGAAGGGAAAGAAAGAAGCCCAGACAGCCCCTGGTTCTTCCATCTATCTCAGCTTAGCCACCAGGCACGAGAGTGAACCTCTTTAGAATCTCCAGGCCCATCTCAGCCATCCCAGTCAAGAGTGTGTGGGACAGAGAGGAACCAACCTCACTGAACTTGCCAAAATTTTAGAATTATGAGCAAGTGAATGGTTGCTGTTGACTTAAGACACAGAGAGTTGAAGTGGTTTGTTACAGAGAGAGAGAGAGAGAGAGTTGATGCACTACGTCCTTCCAGGCTTCACTGGCTCTGACTTCTGCCTACCTCCCCAACCCTTTCTACCATACCTTTCTAGTTCAGGGCTCAGAAAACTACAATCTATGGTGATATTCTGCTTTGATAACTAAAGCTTTATTGGAATATATAAGACCTAGGGCTGCTCTCATGCTACAACAGGGAGTTGAATAGTTGCATGAGGGATGCAGCCTATAAAACCTAAATTATTTGTTCTCTGGTCTTTTAAAGAAAAAGTTTGCTGATAAATGCTCTAGCTAACCAAATGCCTCCCCGCTAATTTTCACTTTTGCAAAAACCGTAAGTACTTTCCTGCCTGGGGGCTACTCAATACATAGCACTACTCTCACAGCTTGGAGTGCACATTCCCTGGCTGCTTAGGTGCCTGGGTCCTTTACATCCTTCCACTCTTAGATCAGATATCAGCTTCTCTGGGAGGCTTTTCTGGACCATCTGATTCAAAGCCACCCCACACCACCTATTCCTGCACACTGCAAGTTATTCTACAGAACGTAATTCTATTTGCTTTGTAGTGCTTATAAAAATAGTGCTTATAAAATGATCTTCTTTACATATTTATATCTTTCTTCATTTTCCCATCTCCTCCAAGATAAAGATTTATGGGTAAGGGAGTGATTTCAGCAAGATGGTTGAAATTGGTGGTTCCTAACTTTGGTGCCCCATATGGAAGGACAACTTAGTACATATATCCACAGACATGATGCCTTTGTGAGGATTTCAAACCTGGGGCTGAGGTTGAAGCATCCCCTTGGGCCACCAAAACAGAAAAACTGCATGAGAAGGGTAAAAGGAATGTTTTTTTTTTTTCCCCCTTTTCCAGGCTGTTACCAAGGCCTACAGTTTCTCCAGTGGGACCAGAAGATCCCAACATAGACATTCAGCTTCCCCAGCATCCTGGGATGCTTCCTGGGAGGCTCACTTAGATATTGCATCATGGAGATCACTGAGCGAATCAGCTAGAGACAAAAGGTGGGGTGGGGCTCACAGCAATGAGTGTGTAGATCTCGGCAGACTGCATTCTTGCTAGCAGAAGTGCCCAAGAAGAGCAGAGATCCCAACCAGTAACCAAAAATCTGCCAGCAAAGAAAAGCCCAGAACAAGATAGTTTTCTTGGTGAATTCTACCAAACATTTAGAGAATTAATGCCAATCCTTCTCAAATTCTTTCAAAAAATTGAAGAGGAAAGAACATTTCCAAATTCATTTTATGAGGCCAGTATTACCCTGATACCAAAGCCTGATGATAACATTATAAGAAGAGAAAACTGCAGGCCTACACCCCTAAAGAATATAAATGCAATACTTCTCAAGAGAATACTAGCAAACCAAATCCAACAGTACATTAAAAGAAGCATAGAGGGGTGTCTGGGTGACTCAGTTCGTTAGGCATCGACTCTTGGTTTCAGCTCAGGGTCGTGAGATCCAGCCCTGGGTCAGGCTCCACCCTTGGTGGAGTCTGTTTGAGATTCTCTCTCCCTCTCCCTCTTCCCCTCCTGCTTTTGCTCTCCCTCTCTCTCTCAAATAAATAAATCTTTTTTTTTAATTCTTTTTTTTTTTTTTAAAGATTTTATTTATTTATCTGAGAGAGAGAATGGGAGACAGAGAGCATGAGAGGGGGAGGATCAGAGGGAGAAGCAGACTCCCCACTGAGCAGGGAGCCCGATGTGGGACTTGATCCCAGGACTCCAGGATCATGACCTGAGCCGAAGGCAGTTGCTTAACTAACTGAGCCACCCAGGCGCCCCTAAATAAATAAATCTTAAAAAAAAATCATACAAATGATTTAGTGGGATTTATCAGGGATGAAAGATAGTTCAACATACATAAGTCAATAAATGTGATACACTACAATGATAAGAATGAAAGACAAAAATAATATGACCTCAATAGACGTAGAAAAAGCATTTGACAAAATTCAATATCTTTTCATGATAAAAACTCTCAGCAAACTGTGTATAGAAGGAATGCGCCTCCATATAATAAAGGCCATATATGCCAAGTCCACAGCTAACACATACTCGGTGGTGAAAGTTTGCTTTTGAGTTGCATATTTATTGGATAATAAATTGGATAAGTCCTTATCCAGGTTATAGATTTCAGAAATCCACTTGATCTTAGCCAAAAGGCCGAGAAGCAATAGATTTCAGAAATCCAGAAAGCAGATTTATATATTGTGAAGGGGAAGAAATCATCAATGACGACTAAATAAGGATGGTGATATTTATTAGAAGAAGGCGTGTCATTCTCTTGGATTTAGAGGTAGAAAATCTCCAGGAAATCACTGCAAAACCATAATTAAACATAATTTTAAAAAAGCCTATGTCTGGAACAGCACATCGCTAGAGCAGTGTCATCCAATAAAAATACAATATTGGCCACATATAAAATTTTAAAATTTTCTAGTGATCACATGAAGTAAAAACAAAAAGTAATAGGCAGAATGAATTTTAATAATATATTTTTCACTTAACGAAATATATCCAAAATATTACCATTTCAGCATGTAACCAACATAAAAATTGAGATTTTTTTTTTGTACTACTTTTGAAACTCAGTATATATTTTGCACTCAAATCACATCCCAGTTCAGACCAGCCACACTGCAAGTGTCCAATCAGTATTGCTCTGAGATAAGGAATAAACATGAGCATGAGAAGAATTGAGAATGAATATTAGCAGAGACCATTAGTGCTTGTCATATAGCCTATGTATTCATAAATGTATCCATTCATATATCTCAGACTCCCCTGAAGTTAAAGTGAGACCATGTAATTAATTTCTAGCCAATATGATGTGAGGGAAAGTTATGTAAGCCATTTACAAGCTTGGTCCTTAAAACCATCCCGTGAAGTGTTTCGATCTTTTTCTCTCCTGCCATGGTGACTCGGAGGCCATGTGGTCCAAATTGCACAACTACAATGTGGATGATGGCCACTTACCCAGCCTCTGATTATCATCTGAACAATCAATGAACTTTCATTGTGGTAAGTCATTGAGATTTCGGGGCCTGTCTATTGTACCAACTAGCACTGATTACCCACTGTGTGAAGAGAGAATTACTGCTCAGGCTTTGTGAAGGGAATATCCAGAACACAAGTAGTGATATGAGCTGAGTGACCAACCAACCAACCAAACAAAAACACTTAAGTTTTGTTTTGCAGGAAAAATAAGAACTGTGGGGAAAAAAAGAAAAAGAAAGAAGAGGATACTTTGATCTAACGAGTATTTAGCTTACAAATGTGGAAGAGAAATTGGATTTAATTGAAGAAGTAGGTTGAACTTTAAAAAAAACTCAGCTAGATCTGCTTGAAGGGAGATGGTAATAACAGAAGGAGATAGAAATGGAACTCTGGAGGAAATAGAGACATATCCATCTGGTGCAGGAAAAATACCATAGAAAAAATGTTTCTGCTACAATTAAATAAGTCATGATTTATGCAAGTCCAAGAAAAAAATCAAATGCTGAGTATAGGTGAGATTTGGGGAGAGTGGTATATGACTGGAGATACATTGGCTGTGAACTTTGCTTGGAGAGTTTCCTCCTATGAACTTAAGGTACCCATGTCAGGATGCCACAGAGTCAGGGTCCAAAGGGAAATATCCAGTACATTGTTTTAAATAGACAGGACTGACACCAAGGAAAAGGAAGGAAAGTCAAAGATAACTTGAGGACTTCAGGTCCTCATTTCTACAGTTTGCAAGAGTATGGGAATGTTTCTCAGTCAGAGGCGAGCAGATGCCCCCTCCCCTTAGTATCTGGGAAGCTGAAGCTAAAATACTCCCAGTAGAAGATGGCTGGAGTGTAAGTTCTCAAGAAGTAACTAGACACAGACACACACTTGAGTGAGACTCCCCTGGATGCAAGGGGGGCAAGGGAGCTAGTTTTGACCTCCGAATCCCACATCGGGCTCCTTGCTCAGTGGAGAGCCTGCTTCTCCCTCTGTCTGCTGCTCTCCCTGCTTGTGCTCTGTCTCTCTCTGTCAAATAAATAAATAAAATCTTTTTTTAAAAAAGAGTTTTCTCTCTCTGATCCCATGTTGTTCTAGTGGGTCTGACAATCTCAATACACATCCCGAGTCTGGCCCGTCATTGCACCCCATGCATTATCAGCTAGGATTAGTCTAGGGGGTGAACATGGGAAGCAAGCCAGGCTCATCAAATTGCTTCCAGTAGATATAATGTAAAGACAATGAAAAAGAAAAACAAAGTGAAAGATTGGCTTCTGTACTGTTTGAGATCTTGTATCTAGCTTCACTCAAGTTAGATTCACTTTCTGATTTTCTGGCTATTTACTTCTTTAAAATTGTTCAAGTTAGGGAATTTGGTCTTGCCTACCTCATTGCATTTTAGTTATACTGCTAAGCAGTCTGCAATGTATAATATATCTGGCAATCTAGTTTATACAATATAGCTGGCCATAGTAATAAATAAGAACTAGAAATGAATGGGAATTATTTAATGTCCTGATCTATCATAAGTCATAGTGTCAAGAGACACTGAAGGATTGAGCTGCCTTCTAACAGGACTCAGTGGATGCATAGGAGCAGGGGGCTTGTGTTAGGAAGTGATCATATGAGTGTGAAATGGAATTTCTTTCTTTTTTTTTTATATTTTTTATTTATTTATTTGACAGAGAGAGACATAGAGAGAGAGGGAACACAAGCAGGGGGAGTGCGAGAGGGAGAAGCAGGCTTCCCGCCGAGCAGGGAGCCTGATGTGGGGCTCGATCCCAGGACCCCGGGATCATGACCTGAGCTGAAGGCAGACGCTTAACGACTGAGCCACCCAGGCGCCCCTGAAATGGAATTTCTTGATAATTCACTAATCTTGCTTATTTCAAAGGAACAGAGGAACTGTAATTCCTTAGTTACACTTGTGTGTTAATGCCGTGGTTAAAAAGCAAAACAAAACAAAACATTACTAGGAGTTTTCCATCAGAGAATGACATTCAAGACCCCTTAATGTTTTCCTATCCCATTCTATTTCCAACAGGGAAAGTTGGTAAGCGTTTGCCATCAGGCCATGTTTGTTAGCAACTACAGTCTCTGTGCTGGAGAAGAGAACAAAGAACGTAGCAATAGATAAACATGAATAAGCACAACTGATTTTTGACAAAGATGCAAAAGTAATAACAATGAAAGAAAAAATGGCCTTTTAAACAGTTAGTACTGGAGTCACGAGATGTCCACAGGAAAAAACTTAATCTTGATCTAAATCTCACACCTTCTGCAAAAATCAATTCAAAATGGAAGATGGATTTAAACGTAAAACATAAAACTGTAACACTTTTAGAAAAAAAGAAGAGAAAGTCTTGGGATCTACGACTAGTCAAAAGCCTTGGAATCTTAGACTTGACACCAAAAGCATGATGCATAAGTAAAAAAAAAAAATTGATAAATTGTACCTCACCTAAATTAAAAACTTTTGCCCTGTGGAAAGCCCTATTAAAATGATGAAAAAATAAGCTAAAAATTGGAAGAAAATATTTGTAAACCACATATCTGATAAAAAGCTGATATCTAGAATATATAAAGAATTCTCAAAACTCAGCAGTTAAAACAAACAAGTAATCCAATTAAAAAATGGGCAAGACTCATGAACAGATGTCTCACTAAAGAGAATATAGAGCTGGGAAATATGCACTCAAGAAGATGTTCAACATCTTCGGCCATTAGGAGAATGCAAATTAAAGCCACAACGAGATATTACTATTTATCGGAATGACTAAAGTATAAAACACCACATGGGTGTGAGGATGTGAAGAAACTGTATCACTCATACATTGCTATAAAATGTTTGTAAAAATTGGTTTAGCCACTCTGGAAAACAGTTTGGGAGTTTCTTTAAAAACTAAACCCTCAAATTCCACATGACCCAGCAAATGTACTCTTGGGCATCTATTCCAGATAAATGAAAAGTCTGCTCACACATAAACCTGTAAATAATTGTTCAAAGCAGCTCCATAAGCAATAGCCAAAATGGAGATTCATCCTAGATGCCCTTCCACAAGTGAGGGCTTAAACAAACTGTGGTACTTCCCTACCATGGAATACTGCTCAGCAATGTAAGGGGAGAGATTATTGACATGTGCAACAACTTGGATGAATTTCAGGGCAGTTATGTTACTTGTGAAAAGCTAATCCCAAAGAGTTACATGTTGTACGAAGGCATTTATGTAACGTTCTTGAATTTTAGAAGTAGAGAACATATTAGTGGTTACCAGGAATTTGGGAAGTGGGTTTGGGGAGAAGGGAGGGAGGTGTGTTATAAAAAAGCAAAATGAAGGATCCTTGTACTGATGAAACCGTTCTGTATCTTAACTCTATTGGTGGATACATGAACCTGCAGATGTAATAAATTGTACAGAGCTAAACACACACACCCACACATACACAAAGACACACACAAGTAAAGTACAATGGTGAATTCTAATAATGTCAATATCCCGAGTACACAGGACCTCTGTTTTATTTCTTATAACTGCATGAGAATTTATAATTAATTCAAACTGAAAAAGTTTAATAAATAAATTCATCACTTTTCTCTCTGCAACCCAGACAAATTGACACAGGGACTGTTCCTTAACCTTTTTCTTTCCCTACTCTTTCTTTTCTTTTTGGTATATGTGTGCATATATATATATACGTATATATATATATATATACGTATATATATATATGTATATATGTACGTATTTACTTATTTTTATTGAAGTATAGTTGACACACAATGTTACATTAGTTTCGGATATATTTCTACTATTTCTTCAACATACTTTAAAGTGCGATGAGAGTTGAGATTCAGATTTGAACTCAGGTAACAGGAAGCTTCTAAACTAGGTCATTTTCTCCAGCTCAGCCTTCCTGATAGCTGCATTGAGCCTGGACAATAAAAAAGTGTTCTTTCATTTCTTTTGCAGACATTCTGTGTTTAGCTCTGTGGACAACTTTGTGAAGATGATTACCTCTGGTCTGGAGCAGAGTTCAAGTATTTTTGTGTTCTCTTACCATGAAATCATCTTAATGCCATAAAGACCTCACCCCAACTTTAAAATTAGTCATCCCTGAGATAAGTTTATTCAAGTTTTGACGTCCTTCTGCCACTATTTCTGATTTTGCATTGAGAGACTAACAAAAAGGCAGCATATATAAGTTTTTGTTTTAGGTTGGTCATAAATGGTATATATGAATTTGAGAGATATTCTCTGTAGGGATTAGTTTATGTATTCTTTGGAAATACTACAGTTTGGCTCAGTCACCACCATCACTGTGAGTTCTATGTGCTTGATTCTTTTGAGACTTCCAATGTGTTTGGTGACAAACAGTTAGAATAGACAGAAGCCATATTTTGCAACAGCGTGTCTCTTGACACAGAGAGGATCGAAGAAGAGTGTTCTTTGATCTCCTTTATCACCATTGATCATTAATTGCCAACCACTTTGTCATAGGAGGTGTTTCTTTACCCTGAAGCTAGTAAAGCCTTCTGCTTTATGCCATCCTTGCTTACCCAACCATCAGAGCATTTCTGCCATTCCATGTACCTACCTTGAAACCCAGGGTCCTATTTCTAAGGATGAAATCAGCAAGACAGCATGCAGTCGTAGACTCATAGACTCTGAAGCTCCAAAGCAAGTATCTATCTGGTCGAGTTTGCTTAAGTTCCATGTTTTCATTAACAAATACACTGTAGCCTTCTTTCTTAGAAAACAGGTTGGAAATGAAGACTATTGTCAGTGTCATATGAGTGAAGTGATTGTTTTTATTGCTCTGACATCCTGGATCAGATTAGCAGAAGAGGAAAGAAGAGAGCATGGAATGGCAGTAATGTACAAATGTGGTTCCTCTTTCACCAGGAAATACCAGACAGAAAAAGTGGTATCCAGAATTTAGGATATGTCAGGTGAGTCCTGAGAGAAAATGCATTCATATTTCTATTTCCTGAATTGTTATATGTCCTAAATTTGCCATTCCAGTTTGAAAATCCTGTATTTCCCCTGAAACCAGTGATGCCCAACTCTAGTGGCACATTTGGGAATGCTTGGGGCCCACCAACAAAGACCCAGATTTAATGGCTTATGAGAAGAGACCCAGACAGGGAAAGCTCTCCACGTTATACTGATTTGCAAACAAGGGTGAGAGCCCTGCCCCACCTCCTGGACCCTCTCTTTAGTGGAGCCCAAAGGCCAGGCAGGTGCTGATCAGGGAGACAGTTAGGTGCCAAATTTCAGGCAAGTCGAAATGGACATCCATATTTTCCTTGGAGTCCTGCATTTGTAGCAAATCCCACATCCCCCCAAATGTCCCCCTCTAATGGAATGACGCTCTCCCACGCCCCTTAATGTAACTTTTACTTTACTTTGTGCTTTCAAGCCTCCCTTGTGTCTTTATCACATTGCCTCATCAGATGACCAAGCACCGGTGTATACCGCTAAAACAAACAGCTTATTTGTGAGCAAAGAAAGACTAAGATTTGCCCCAGTTTATGGCAAAATGTCAGTGTATAGGTACTATCTAGCAAATTCTTCTGTAGATGAATTTACAGTTTCCTTTACTTGGCCTTTGATAAACAAACTAGATAGATTTCTTGGCACTTAGTGAACTATCTTTTTCTCTCAATTCTCAGAGTTTATGTGACATCCCCCTGACCCTGCCCAAGGTTTTCAGAGAAACAGAATCCCAGAGATGGTTCTACATGCTCATTGGTTATTGATAATGAGATGCATCTTTTTTCTTTTTTGACAAAGGACTTGCCAATTGCCTCATTGTTAGACTGTTATTTAGATCAGACTATTAATAAACTGATCAACAAAGAAATTTTTTTTTTTTTAAAGATTTTATTTATTTGACAGAGAGAGACACAGCGAGAGAGGGAACACAAGCAGAGGGAGTCGGAGAGGGAGAAGCGGCTTCCCACAGAGCAGGGAGCCCAACATGGGGCTCGATCCCAGGACCCTGGGATCATGACCCGAGCTGAAGGCAGATGCTTAACGACTGAGCCACCCAGGCGCCCCCAACAAAGAAATTTTCAAAACAGAATTCATAAAGCAAGGTGTGTGCCCTTCTTCAAGAATGAAGTAGTACAGCTTTTTCTGGATCAAATGTCTTTGTCATTTGAATAAAAGAACATCTTTTCTGTCCACTTGAACAAATTGAATTGAATTGAATGCACCCCCTTTTGATCTTGGCATTTTCAAAGTCATGAATAAAGCAGTTTGCAGGGGCAGAATGAGATTTCTGAAATTTGACCTGTAAAAAGTCAGAAGGCAGCATGCCAGAACTAACATCGCATATAAAAATCTACTTATTACTATTTGAATTTCCGATTATCATGACTTTAGCAACTGGGGTGAAAGGAGATAAACCTGACCTTACAGAATTAATGAAAACTTTCTTTTTTAATGATAATTCAGAATAATTAAAACTTAAAATGTCTCAAAAGAGCCTATTTGATTCACTGAATACCTGTATATTTGAAACAGAAACATAAGGAATATATTTATATGAAAATATAACATTTATGTAAGAATCAAAATGATTATTTGTGTTAATATTTGAATTTATACTATTATGTTACAGTTAAATTATAAGTATATGGACTTAAGTCAAATTATAATATTTTATTCTCAGCACAACCCCATGGAGACTTCAGGGCAGATATTATTTTATGGAGGTACATTATGCTTAAGAGATTTGTTTTAGTTATAAATATAGTGGAAGGATATTACTGGAAGTAATAGGCATATAGGGCCAAAAAAGTTTTCTTGCTTCCAGTCTTGAAATAATTTCTAATTCACATTTTGAAAGACAACTCATTCTTTCCTAATGGTTCCCTGTATTATTTGTACTGTGGGAAAAAAAAAGAAAAGCATCTTTTCTAGTAAAATGGAAAAGAAGTAGGCATTATTTTCTTGCCCATAAAAAAAATATACTAAAGCTCATCAAATTTAAATAAATCCAGTGCCCAAAGCATTGTTAAAGGAAAGATGAAATGAATGAAGTGTCTGAATGAGGTCAGTGACCCACAAGCCACAGAACGAGCTTGTGGAAATAGCACAGGCTTCTCTCATTTACTCTAATTCCAGTTCAATAGATTTAGGGCTTCCTGCATCCAAGGGCTGCCTGGGCAACCCTCTTGTCTCTTGCTATACTTCGGCAAGTAGATCACCGTTGCCTCTGAGAGTTCCCCACACGGTTAAGAATGCTTAACTGGCAGCAAGCTTGCATAATTTGTGATTAGAGAGTGATAAACCAAGCTTTTGTTCTGGGGATGATTTTATAATTCAATGAAAAGTCCACCTTATCTCATTAGTGTCTCATCCAAACCAGGATTGTTTTCCCTCATTCTCTGTCTGTCTCTTTCTCTCTGCATTATTTTATTGGTAGTTAGTAAGTAGGAGTGGTTGAGTTTGATCCATAGAATCTTTTGGCCAGTCCAAGTTCAAGATTGGAGATCATTTGAGTACACTTCACACCCAAGTGCAGGGAGTTAATATACTTTTCAGAAGTGCTGTATATGGGATTACTGGTCACTTGGGAAATACTAAATTTTATGCTGGCTAAACCCTAGTTTTTCAGGTTTTAGTTTTATTTCTACTTAAATAATTGCATGTCAGACACTGGGCATGAGGGTATAAATCTGTATTAAAGCCTTCCGATTCTGTGAGAGCTGGTGACATGTATCAGGAAAACTTCCCACTTTGCTTTGCGGCCTCATTCTGCCATGTTGATGCATAAAGTTCCCCTATTCATATGGCTGCGAGGGCAGAATTAAGTTGCTTCTTGGAATAAAACAATGATAGAAAAGAAAAGTTGATTATTGAGTTCTTGCTATAAAACTGGCAATTCAATGTGTTTAATAAATTTGCACAAATAAAATGTCACTCAGATATTTTAGGATAAAAACATTTTTATATTGTATATATGCAAAGAAACACCCAAGGTTTTGCTTATTTATCAGAGAGGTTACTTTAAATTATGGGATATTGTTACAAAAAGCAAGTGAGGATGTTTAGTGTATACCAGAACCACAGACTATCTTAAAAATGGGTATCTTAAGTTAGTAAATAATAATTATCTGTTATTATCACGAGGATTATGTAGAAATGAATGCTTAAGGCCCTTGAAATATTTTACTCTAATAAATAAAACATAGATCTTTTGAACTATTTTATACTAAACATACTTCGTAAATCATTTTCTGAAATGAATAAATGTATAAAAGTCAATGCCATTTTAATCCTTTCCTGCCTAAATTATTAAGATGTCCAAATTACTGAGTTTTAACTTTCTGGTTTGTTGTATTAGTATTTTTAAAGGTAGGGCCATAATAAAAGGAAAAATAAAAGAGCTCTCTTTAAAGCAGATAAACATTCTTAATGATTCAGTTAAAAATTGTGTATGGAATAAAATAAATGTCATTTTTAAAAATGCTAAAATGAGATGCCATCATAAAATGGATGAGAAATTCAATATTCAGAGAACTCAGTGAATTTTTAGTCTGCCCAGGGAAGAGAGTGGAATAGAAACACCTGATGATTTGCTGCTTCCAGTTCCAGAATTATAACCTTGGACAGAACAGCCGGAGAATCAACTTAAATTACAGTGATAGGGCCAGAGAGAGAAAAGATTTCAGATTTTTGTAGATAGCATCTTATACATGTAGTTTTGTCAAGAAATGAGATTTTTTACCTAAGTAAATATTCCGGATAACTAAGCCTAAAATAAAATATTTAAACACTGTCAACTAAAAAAAAAAAAAAAAAAAGTATATTATTCACTTCCCTACCTTTTTCAATAGTGAAAAGTTTAACCTGATTATCTTTGATTTAATAACTTGGTGCCATTAATATGATGCTCTCTGAGGATTTCCAGTGCTGTCTCCAATAAGCGATGCCACCTGGTCCTCCTATATTCCAAAATTACATTAATTCTCCTCATAGTATATTTTCCCCTTTAACTAATGTCAGATTTCTTTGCAATAATAATGAATTAAAGAATAATTTTTTGAAACGCTAAAATTATGATGCTCATATAAGCATAAAATGAACACTCATCAAAGATTTTATAATTAATTAACGAGGGCACTGGGAAGGCATTCCAAGCCATTCAAAGGGAAATTCTAAAAATATGCACATCCATAGACAATCAGGAATGTTGCAGTGAGTCGACAAGGAGTTGTAAAATCAGTCAATAACCACAGGGCAATAATCAGTTGTTTTCTAGCTCACAAGAGTCTTTACATTACTGTTAGGTTTTGATGATTTCTAAAGTTGTAAAATAGCTCAAGGATAATTAAAGACAGATAATCCAAAGGGTTGGGCTGGATAGGATACCTAGTAATCTTATTTTTGCCTATTTCAAAGTCTTTCACAATTTTTCCTGATATAATTGAAATGAAATAAATTATTTCATAAGTGAAATAACAAAATATTTATTACTTAGTATTCCAGGCACTGCTTTGAGAACTTTACATGTATTAATTCATGTTGTCTTTTGAAAACAATTTTATTATTAATAATAATGTTCATGCTAATAATAGGAGGACACATTGTTACTATCCCCATTTCACAGATGCCCTAACTCTCGTAGGTAGTCAGTGGTGCGATTTGACCCCAGGTAATTGGATTCCATTGTTTATCTCTGTGATATACTATATTTGGTATTATCCTGAAGCTTTTTTTTTTTTTTTTTAAAGATTTTATCCATTTATTTGAGAGAGAGAGAATGAGAGACAGAGAGCACGAGAGGGAGGAGGGTCAGAGGGAGAAGCAGACTCCCTGCTGAGCAGGGAGCCCGATGCGGGACTCGATCCCGGGACTCCAGGATCATGACCCGAGCCGAAGGCAGTCGCCCAACCAACTGAGCCACCCAGGCGCCCTATCCTGAAGCTTTTAGCAGACACATTTAAGTGTAGCCAATTCTAAAAATTTCTTAAGGAAATCCTTTATTGCTATTTGCAACAAACAAAATAAAATTATTTTCACATTGCCATGGAGAAACCACATATAGGACTTTTAAGCCAATAGTCTTAGTTACACACATTTCACTCTACTGGCTTTGGGATAATGCTTCATCAGGCAGCTCTAAGCATTTTTTCTGAATGAGCAGGTATGACTTTTTGTTTGCTATTGTTTTGATTTTAACCACATCACTGTGCTCCTATTCACTTCACTATTCACTTGGAAGGAATCCAACTTTTGGATAAATGGTAACTATATGAAGTGTAGATTTAATACACTGTATTAACTAATGTGGACTACAATAACATCTTTTATAGGGTTCAAATTCAATGGTGCATCTTAAAATCTTATATATATATACCTTATATATATAATATATATAATATATATATATATATTAGATTTTATTCATTTATTTGAGAGAGAGAGAGAGAGCACAAGCAGGGGGAGCTGCAGGCAGAGGGAGAGGGAGAAGCAGACTCCCAGGAGAGCAGGGAACCCAACAAGGGGGTTCAATCTCAGGACCCCGGGATCATGACCTGAGCGGAAGTCAGATGCTTAACCAACTGAGCCACCCAGGCACCCACTAGGTATATTTTTAATGGAGAATAACAAAAATTAGGATGAAGTAATGTACCCTTCACATAAATTTAATATGCTCAAATCATCCTTATAAAATTAATAATATAAAATAAAATTATTCTGTATATTAATGGTTCTCAAAATGTAGTCAGTGAAGCTCTAGGAGGTCTTTGAAACTCCTTTAGGAGACCATAAAGCAAAAGCTATTGTTTTCATGATAATAGTATTATTTGCCTTTTTTACTGTGTTGACATTTGTAGATGAAAAATCAATGGTGAGTAAAACTGGCAACTTAGCACAAAACAATGTAGTATTAGTAAGGTAGAAAAAGATGTAGTTTTGCTTAAGAATGCCTTTAATGAAGTAATGAAAATAACAAATTTTATTAATACCTACTCTTAATTACACATCTTTTTAATGTTCTGTGTGACAAAATAGGAAGCAGGCATAAAATATTTCTGCTGCATGGCAAAAGTATGATGTCTGTCTCAAGGCAAAGCACTTGTACCACTGTGTTGTCAGACCAATTAGATATTTTTTTCACAGAACACCATTTTTACCTGAACGAACTACTAGAAGAAAAAACTACACATATTCAGTTTTGAATATTGGGTAGATAGTTTCTCTGAAGTGAACAAAATGAGTCATCTCTTTAAGGAAACCAATGGACTACACAGTGCTAGTGGTAAAGTCAGACTTTCATATACAAATAGAATTTTGAAAACTTGTATCTGCTATCATGAATTTTTGATGAGTCTGGTGGCGATATTATTGAATGTGCTTCTAAAAATAGTATTGTATAATAAAATGCGTTAAAATTGGAAGTTCTGCTTAGCTTATATATATAAGCTATATATATATACATATATATATCATGAGAAACAATAATGTGGAATAATTTTAAGTCTTTTGATATCAAACTTATAAAAAGTATAATTTTATTGTACACTTGCAAATACTAGTAAGGTAAGGAAGATTTGGGTGTTTTGAATGAGTAAGAGAAGCAGGTTAATCATACTTTTAGTTAACAGTTGTGTTAGAGATGTAAGATGGGGAAATGTATGGAATTAAGCTCCACTTAAAGAAAGTGAATTAGTGCTCAGAGAAAACTGCATGGGGGTAAGTCCCAGTGGGTTTTTTATCCTGCCTCTGAACCTTAGGGTTTGGATATGTTTATTAAAAATTAATTAAGGAAGGCTGTGAGATTGGGGGGGAAGACAGATTTGTGGGTTTCTGTTCTTTATAAGATAACGTCAAAAGTTGAAGTCTCTTTAATCTTTAACACTGAAGACCAATCGCCAATCAATAAATGTTTCGTTATGAATATACATGCAATTAAGTGCTTATCGTTGCTCATTATTAAAATATTTAAATCTTCCACTTCAAAATAACTAGTAATGCAGATCTAATTTTTAAAAGACTAGCTAGAACTGGACATGACTTTTAAAAAAAATTACAGGTTAAAGCTAAGCATATCTAAGGAAATACCTTAGAAAGAGTAACATAGTAAAATTACATGCTTCATATTAGTTTTTAAAATTATACTATGAACTTGCAAATGTTTTTTAAGGGAGAAAAAACAGTACAGATTTACATAAGAAGACATTAGTTGCCAGCCACAATTCCATAATGTTAAAGGGACAAATTAACACTGACTGAATCTGGTTGAAGTTTTTCTTTAGGTGAAGCTTGTATGTCTGAATGACAAGAAATCTCTTTTGCTTTATTTTATAGTACGTTACTCTGCATTGCTGTAAATAAGGTGTCACAGAACAGGTGCTCTATTTATGGCCTATAGCGTGCTTATTTGCCATCCTGTATTTTTTAATTTAATTTGTTACTAACATTTAAAATTCATAAGACTTCATTGAAAAGGTTCAGATTTCTGACTTCTTTTGGAGAGTTAAAAAAATCTAGGACTGGAACCCTGACACTTCCATTCAGAAACTTTCCGGTGGAGCTCACATGTGGGAACTGCCCCTTTTGATGGACATGCATGCATTCCCTAGTTCCCTTGGGTCAGCTCAGCACCATCTCTTTCCCTCTGTAGAAAGTGCAAAGAAGTGTGAGTGGCATTACTGCAGGGTAAATATTAAACCTCTTCTCAGGAAAAAAGAAAATAATCCACTAGTGTTTGGGGCTCTTATTATTTAGAACACATTTCTTGTGATGCATCTCACAACTGGTAGGTAAATTGTCATGACACTACCATTGAGAAAAAATGTTAGTGCTGTCAGGTTTTGATCAGCTATTATTTTTGAGGGTTTGGGGAATACTAAAAATTAATGTCTAGGGTGTTGGGGTGGCTCAGTCAGTTAAGCGTCTGCCTTTGGCTCAGGTCATTATCTCAGTGTCCTGGGATGGAGTCCCATATCAGGCTCCCTGCGAACAGGGAGTCTGCTTCTCCCTCTGCCCCTCCCCCTCTAATGTGCTCTCTCTCTCTTTCTCATTCTCTCTCATTCGCAAAAACAAATAAATAAAATCTTTAAAAAATAAAATAAAAATTAATGTCTGGATCACAAAAAAATATTCCATAAGGTCTTTGCAAAAATAACTTTGAGGGGGGCCTGAGTGGGCTCAGTCGGCTGAGCAACTGACTCTTGGTTTTGGTTCCGGTCCTGATCTCTGGGTTATGGGATTGAGTCCCCACGTTTGGCTCTGTGCTCAGTGGGGAGTCTGCTTCTCTTCCTCTCCCTCTCCCGCCGCTAGCGCTCTCTATCTCTGTCTCTGTCTCTCTATGAAATAAATAAATCTTTAAAAAAAAAACAATTTTAAAAGGGATTGGTCTGTCAAAACATGCACAAGTTTGACTTTGAAAGGAACCTCAAACTTGGAGGTAAGCTTCTAGAGAGGGCAGGTTTGGGAGAATAAACTGGAATTAAGGATGGTCCTTTAGTAGTCTGATTTTTTGGCAGTGAAATGTCATGTGAATTCAGATTTGTGTCTGACTCTCACTGATGTCCATAACGTATCAATTAGGGCTCTTTCAGTTTAAAGTAAAAAAAATCAAATTTGCTTATGGAATAAAAAAGCAATTTTTGAGTAGAAAGTTCTGTCCTTCTGTGTGATATGATCAGGATTTATAACGTCACCTGGATCCATTGCTGGGCTCTGCCTCCCATAGGCTGTTTGCATTCTCTGAGTCCACATGGTGGGTCCACACTTTGTGCTCACTATATCACAGTATCTAGTTGAGACTTGGACTTCTAGTCTCCTATTGAACCTCTGTAGCTAGGAAGATTGTATTGACTATCTTTTCTTGGCTCTCTGCATCTTCTCACGTCCTGGCTTTCAGCTGTAGGAAGCTGATCTGTTTGGATTACATCAACAGGCTCCCATCACTCACAATTTGGCTTGAGCTCAGCCAATGGGGAGTCTTGGCAGGAAATCTCTGGCATGAAGAATGGGTCAAGGCAATTACTCCTCTGTTTCCCCTCTGGTGTCATTTTGGGCTTCACCAAAAGCCCACTGGTCCTTGCTCTACATGGTTCTCTCTGCTTCCAATTTCCTCTTCTTCTCCAAATACTTTGAGTCTATGGGGGGTAGCGGTTCCAATAAACTTGGATTTCCACATTATCTCTAATGGTTCCTCTATAACCTAGGTGCCCTTTGCAACTAGTCTGTTTGTAAATAAATGCTCCTAAATTTATCCTGACTGGATTGTGCCATCTGTTTCTGTTGGGTTTCTAACTGTTACAGAGATAGAAACCACTGATTGCCTCTGATCATGCTTATGTCCTGCCTGAGGCTAAGGGAGCCCTACTTAGACAACATGAATAGAGAACTACAAACTGGAAGCTGTTACGGGGAGAGGTAGGAATGGATGCTAGGGAGGCAGACAAAGTTGATTAACTACAAAGAGGTTTGATCTTGTGGCAGGGAAGCTTGGTGAGTGTTTCTGAGGCAGATGTTTGGTGGATGTTTGTCTGTAAGGCTTTCCAGATGAGCTTCCTTGTTAGAGCATGCCTATATCACTTTTAGGGCATGAGCATAGGATCCTGTCTCTGGATATGTGACTGGTAAAGGCTGGAAAGAGCTAGGCAAGTACATTGAGACTCTGGTTTGTTTACGTAACATAGTACTACTTCGTGATAATGTACACACATTACATGGTTGTTAATCCATATTACTGAATTTCACTTCATATAATTCTGTCACATCTGCACAAATAGTTGAGAGGCCAGAAGATATTTCTATTACAATTCAAGAATTCAGAAATTCTGTAGAAAGGGATGTGTATGTGCTTGGAGAAATTACACAAAGAAAATCCCAAATACAGCTGATCTGTCTTTTATCTTCTCTGAACGTGGTAGATGAGGACCAAAGCCGTCTCCATTCACCTGGGCACCTTGCAAAAGCATTTTTTTTTTTCTATTTAGCTTTTGTTCACGTTTTAGTCATTTTCTTAATTATCCTCGATGAACAGAGATGCACTGGATGAAAGTCACTTCAATACTGGTGAACTAACTTTGTTCCTGTATCTTACTAGTAATTGTTGTTTTATAAGTGAGTGTGGCTAAAATGGATAAAATGACTCAAAATGTTGAAGATAATAAGTCCTGTAATTATATTTTATTAAAAATATTCAATTATTATTGTATTAAGTATATTTTACTTAATTTTTATCTTTTATTATGTTATCAAGTACTTTGGGTTATGGTGTTGTGATCTGCAAGCTGACTATAAGCTCCCAGTAAGCCTAAGATTTGTTTTAGTTGACGTTGCCAAAGGAGGGAGAAGGTAAAAATTATGTTCCAGCCAGGCTTACTGGAAGTCTAACCTCAGTCAAAATTTCAGATGCTATTTTAGGGAAGAGCACTCTACTTGATTGTCTTGCTTACTCTGGGCACCACCTAGACTCAATTATTCACCCCAATGCCATGGGTAGTCTTGAGAGCTATTTGATTGGGTTGACAGTAATTCTATTTCAGCAAAAAATACAAGAGAGAGTAGATATTACTAGAAACTCATCAATATTTCTCAGTTCCTAGTGTTCTGTATCAATAGCTCATATTACCTTTGAGGGAAGTTATTCTATATTGCTAATCTAATAGCTAAAACCAAACCAATGTATCAGGAAGCATGATACAGTAGTTAATATGTGGGATGTCACAAATGAGCATTAACTGTTCCTGCTGACAATTATTAGACCTCTTTCCAAATGATTTTCTCCTCCTTGCTCCTTTTTAATAAATTAGAAACAGCTAACAGTCATGTTTACAGAATTTCCACTAATTTGATCCGATCTTTAAAAATTGACACATTAAACTTGTAATAGCTTCAATGATGAAATTTCATCTCCTGCCACTTGCCTCCAATCATCATAATTGCACAGACCACTGGCTTTCTACGGGCTCAGAGTTCTTGGATTTATTTTTCGTGAGATTATCTGCTTATTTGTGAATATTCAATAATTCCACAGATCTGCATTTGGATCTAGTAATATGTTCCTTTTTAACCATGAGATCAAGTGGATATGAACAGGGAATGGCACTAGACATAGAAAATACATCTGCCTGTTTTCTAGTCTCAGATCAGTGCAGGTGTGTGTGTGCACGTATACACACACACACACACACACACACACACACACACATACACACACGTTGGGATTGGGGCCAAGAAACAAGAATGATAAGTGGCAAGAGGGACAGACCTCACCAGCCCAGAGAAGACGCCACAGTAAACAAGTGTATCACCTTTGAAACTATCTTCGAGGAAAGAGCTTGTTTAACTTAAGAAGAGCCCCAAATCTGTGAGGACACCATGGGTCTATGCCAACCCTCATATCTATACCTCCAGAAGCAAAAGAACCATGGGGACAATAGGAGAAGTTGTGTATCCTGTTAGGAGGAGGGAAGGCAGAGAGGGGAGGAAGGAAGGAAAAAAAATCTTGAAAAGCTATGGAATATGCCATTATATAATTGGTTATTCTAGGTCTTCTTTCTTGAACTATCAGTGAAGACACAATTGTGTATGTGTTAATACACACACTTTGTGCACTTATAAGGTTGAGACTTTGCTGTTTCCTTGTAAGAAGACACACCTGAGAAAGTATTACATGATGCCAAATATAACGTGAAATAAATTAATATTTAATAGGATTTCAAACTGTATTAGCCTTTTTACAGTGGCATTTGATATGGTATATTTAATGTTTTAAAACCCAAGCCAACTTGTTTAAACTGTGATGAGAGTGTTGTCTCTTATAATAAGGGTTGTGAAGGAAGAGAGCTTCTAGGGTTGGTTAGTTCAGCAGTTTAATGATTTCACATGAAATCTTGTTATTTTGGTCATCTTCTTTGTCATCTTTAGCATATTGAGGCAATCCTCACCCTTAGGAAAAAAGCAGTCCAATTTCATACTCACATGGTAACATTTGGAGAACAGAAAGGGTCTATTATCCCTGTTGATCCATTGTTTGTTGTGCATTTTTAATCAGTGGGAAAATTTGGGGGATGCTCTCAGACTTCCTCTCATGTTTATTAACTAGAATTGAGTTATATGCTATAAAGTTTGTTGAACGGTGTTTGAATTTGTAAAATGTTTTCTTCTGCATATTTTGAAATAATCTTATATATTTTTTGTTCTGTTAAATAATAAATTGCATTGATTGATTTTCAAAAGTTAAGCCAACTTTGCATTTCTGAGATAAACTCCACTAAATCAGAATTTATAATTCTTTTAAAATATAGTTTTGGATTTAATTTACTAAACTTTTGTTAAGAATTTTTGCATTAATGTACACGAAGGATTTCCATCTATAGTTTTCTTTAAGCGTCTTTTCTGGTCTTGTTTTGTTTAGGTATCATAGTACTGGCCTCACTGAATAAGTTGGGAAGCATTTCTTCCTTAATTTTCTGAAAGATGTTGTACAGAATTGGCATTATTTCTTTTTTAAATGCTTGGTATAATTCAGTAAACACATGTAGGTCAAAAAGTTTCCTTGTGGGAAGGATTTTAACTATAATTACAATTTCTTCAATAGATACAAGACTACTCAGGTAATCTAATTCTTCTTAGGTGACATCTGCTAGTGTTTCTTTTAAGCAATTTGTCCATTTCATCCAAATTTCTGAATTTAATATGTGTAGAAGCTATAACAATATTTTCTTTCATTTGTGGTATTGTTAATTTGTGTGTTATTCCTTTTTCCTGTGTAATCAGGCTAGAAATTTATCATTTTTATTGATCTCCTCAACAAAACGCTTCGGTTTCAGTGATTTTTCTGTTTTCTTTTTTATTGGTATCCTTTTTGATCTTTATTATTTCAGTTATTCCACTTATTCTGAGCTTAATTTCTTCTTCTTTTTTTAGTATTTTTAAGTGGAAATTGAGTTTATTATTTGAGACTATTCCTTCTTATATGAGCACTTGGGGCTATAAACTTCTAAGTATTCCTGAAGCTGCATCCCATAAATTTTGATATTGTGTTTTTCTTTTTATTTTTGATTCAAAATAATTCAATTAATTCAATTCAAAATAATTTCTAATTTCTATTTTGATTTCTTCCTTGACCCTTGAGTTCATAAGGAATATGTTATTTAGTTTCCACATATTTTGGAATTATCTACAAATTTTTATGAAATTGATTTGCACTTTAAATCTTTTTAGTCATACTATGTATGATTTAAATCTTATTAAATTTTTTGAGATTTGCTTTATGGTTCAGAATATGGCCTAATTTGGCAAATATATCATGTGGTCTTGAAAAGAATTTATTCTAAGTGTGGGGTATTCCATAATTGTCAATTACATCAAATTATGATATTGTTATTCGATTCTACTATATCCTTGTTATTTTCTGTCTACTTGTTCTATTACTTAGTGGTAGAGGAATATTGAAATCCCTGAGCAAAATTTTGGATTTATATGTTTCTCTTTGCATTTCTCAGGTTCTTCTTTCATGTATTTTCATAACAGTTTTATTGAGATATTATTCATATACATAAAATTCACCTTTTTAAATGTACAATCCAGTAGTTTTTAATCATTTACAGAGTTATGTGACCATCACTACTCTCTAACTTTAAAACATTTTCATCACCCGTTAAAGAAAACCTATACTAATTAAAGAAATTATGCCAATTCTACACAACTTCCTCCAGAAAATTAAGGAGGAAATGCTTCCCAAATTCCAAATCCCCCCCATACCCCCAGCTCTTGGCAATAATTAATACACACTACTGTCTGTCTCCATGGATTTGTCTATTCTGGACATTTCATGTGACTATAATCAAAGAATATGTGATTATTTGAAAAGTAGAAGGGTAAATCCAGGCCTTGTTATTCTATCTTGGCTAGGAGTGAACGTATAAAAGTCAAATTTGTGATTTCATATATTTAAGGAAATGGGAATCTTCCCGATACAGAAAATCCATGTCATGGCCAGTCTAACTACCTATAACATACCCACACTATATTTTTGGTTGTAAAGATTACAACTTTAAAAATATTTTAGAACACTACATCAAAACCTAATGATGTAATGTATGATGACTAACATAACATAATAAAATAAAATAAAAAAAAATAAAAATATTTTAAAACCTTCTATAAATTTAAGCATAAAACTTTGTATTTACCATGTCACACAAAGAAATTTTATATGCAATGGCAACCAAAATATTGAATCAAAAAGTAAAAAATTGATCTGATGTAAACTTACCCTCAACAAATTTAGACAGTACACTGAAAGCTTTCAGTTTTACTGTTTGTATTCAAATGTACTTAAAACAGCACATTAAGCTTGCTTTTAGTTTTTGCTTTTCAGCCAGATGTCTTACCATTGTGTAGCCAGAGCTTTTAAACTAATAAAAATTATGAAGGAAGACTTACTGTTCTATACTGGTGCACATAAAGACTCCTTTGCTTTAGAACAATCTGTCAAAAAATTGTAGTAAAGAAAAGCCAGCAAAAACATTTGGCAAAATTACAACAGAAAAAAGGACAGACATCGTGTGGAAGAGATTAGATAATAAGTACATCTCTGAAAAAAATATTTAACTTCATTATTGAAAAATGCCAACTAAAACTGACAATTGGTCATCTTTTCTTTGTTAGTTCATATTTAACCTATTATTTATAACTTTTACTTTATTTTCACTCTATTTCTCTTATATAAATTTCACAACATAAATTTAGTTATTTTAAATAATAAGAACCAATATTTTCCCTCTATAAAAATTAAGCACAGAATTTTAAACTGAATAAAGAATTTATCATTTGGAAGCTCGGATGCTAAGTCTAATTTAAAATCTATCAAAGACAAAAAGAAAATAAATAGAAAGCATAAAAAGCATCATTTTAAAATCTTTACTAAAAATATAGTAACAGTGTCTTCATTGTGTTTATGGATAATTATGTGATATATTAATACAAAATCTTTTTTAATAATTTGTTTTCTAGTCTAAGTTTTTTGTAATGTACTAAAAATTATATCTTGATCTAAAGTTTCTTCCAAATGTTTTACTTTATTCTCTAAGAAAAATATTTTTAAAATATTTTTAATGGTATTTTTTCATGGTCAATTCTCTCTCCCCACACCAGCTTTTTGACTTTTTACTTATGTTTTGGCAATTCTAGTGTTTCACATTTCTATAAAATTCAGAATAAACTTGCCAATTACTAAAAAAAAGCCTGGGATTTTAACTGGTGTTATACATTACATATACACTGGTAGAATAGTTAAAATTTGAAAGTAGTGAGAATACCACGTGCTCATGAGGATGTAGGTGTGACTGGAACTTTCATGAATTGTAGGCAAGAATACAAAGTGGTCCAGTCACATTGAGAAAGAATTTGGCAGTTTCTTATAATGTTAAATGTATACTTATTGGGTGACAGACATTGGGGAGGGTATGTGCTATGGTGAGCACTGTGAATTGTGTAAGACTGTGAATCACAGACCTGTACCTCTGAAACAAATAATACATTTTATGTTAAAAAAAAAAAAAGAAGAAGAAGATAGCAGGAAGGGAAAAATGAAAGAGGAAAATCAGAAGGGGAGATGAACTATGAGAGACTATGGACTCTGAGAAACAAACAGGGTTCTAGAGGGGAGGGGGGTGGGGGGATGGGTTAGCTTGGTGATGGGTATTAAAGAGGGCACGTATTGAATGGAGCACTGGGTGTTATATGCAAACAATGAATCATGGAACACTACATCAAAAACTAATGATATAATATATGGTAATTAACATAACATAATAAAATAAAATTAAAAAATGTATACTTTCCATATGTTGCAGCAATCGTGCTCCTTGATAATTATGACCAAAAACTTGTGTGCAAATGTCTATGGCAACTAACCACCCCAAACTAGGAACTATCCAAGTGTCCAAGTGGTGAATGCAGACACAATTTGTGTGCATCTAATTTGGAGAAATAGTGCTCAGCAATAAAAAGAAACGTACTATTGAAACATACTGAAAATAGCTGGGCACAAAGGATTACATGGAAAGTTTCCATTTTATGACATTTTATAAAAGGCAAAACTATAGAAAACATAAATAAAAAGTCAAAAGGCTAGTGTGGGGAGAGAGAATTGACTGCAAAGGGGCAGAAGGGAAACTTACAGGTTGACAAAAATAACTTCTACATGGATTGCTGTGGTTATTACATGACCATATATTTGTCAAAACTTTCCAAATTGTATACTTCAAAAGGAAGATTTTTATCATATAAAAGTTATACCTCCATACACCTGGCAAAATAAAATAAAACAAAAACTAGTTTTTAGAAAGACCAATTAGTTAGTGTTACCTACACAATTTATTTTGGACTTTATTATTCTAATGGTGACATAAGCTATCAGTTTTGGGGTTTCCTTGTCAGGATAGAAGTTAAGAAGAGGCTGCTATTAAAAACATGATGAGGGGTGCTGGGGTCATGATCTCAGGCTCTTAGGCTTAAGCCCCATGTGTAGCCCCATGAGAAGCCCTGTGTTGGGCTCCACATTCAGTGGGGGTCTGCTTCTCTGTCTCCCTCTGCCTCTCCCCCCACTCATGCTCGCTCTCTCTCAAATAAATAAATAAATAAAGTCTTAAAAAATGATGAGAAGAGGGGCACCTGGGTGGCTCAGTTGGCTAAGCGACCGCCTTCGGCTCGGGTCACGATCACAGGGTCCTGGGATCGAGCCCCACATCGGGCTCCCTGCTCAGTGGGAAGCCTGCTTCTCCCTCTCCCACTCCCCCTGCTTGTGTTCCCTCTCTTGCTGTCTCTCTCTCTGTCAATTAAATAAATAAATAAAATCTTAAAAAAAAAAATGATGAGAAGACTCTAATATCTCCTTTCTTATTTTCTGCCAGAAGTAGATGCACATTCTTGTATTAAAGTAATTCCACTCTTTAAATGTTAGGTATGATGTAAAATTTAAAAAGTATCTTTTTTCTACATAAATCATTTTAATAAATCATTTAATAAAAAACCCTATATTTCCTATCAATTCAAGTTAACTTGTTTTAAAAGAGTATTCTTCACAAACCATGAGATGGATTTTCAAAGTTCTGAAAGTATTCCCTGTAGATTTCATGGCTTAAATTTAATTTGAAAGCTGTTACATAATTTATTCTCAATGAAAATCTTGTATATTTAGTTAGTAAACCTTTTGAACACATTCACAAGTATATAAGGAACGTGACCTTTGCAAAACAAACTATTGTCCTCAAGAGCTTTTGATCAAATGGTACACTGTAGCCGTAACAGCTGCCATTTAAACATCTTATGGAAAAAGGTCAGGCAGTTATTGTAATTCATGTGATTGATGGGGAAAAAAAAGGAATGCATTTCTCTTAGCCTACTTGTTAATTTTTTTCTTTTATTGAAGACTGCACAAAAATGATTTTAGTTCTGCTTGTGTTTAGGGTACAATTTACTATTTTCTCTTTCTTTTTCTTTCTTTCTTTCTTTCTTTCTTTCTTTCTTTCTTTCTTTCTTTCTTTCTTTCTTTCTTTCTTTCTTT